>NW_026986634.1:0-195000 GCF_031307605.1 Tribolium castaneum
GATTTCCAGGTTCTAGTGTGCATCCCAGTTGGTTGTCTAATATTATTCCATTTTTCACATTCAAAAATAGTATGTTCAACAGTGTCGTTTCTACTGCAGAAAATGCATTCTTCCACGGTGTCTTTCGCAAATCTTTTTGCGTAGCTTCTCAATACACCATGTTCTGTAAGAACTTCCGTACGATAGTAGTCCGTCTGCCGATGTTTGCAATTAAGCCAGATCCTCAAATTTGGAATTAACCTCTTTGTCCATTGTGTCTTATTCGTTTCTCTCATCCACCTATTTTCCCATTGCTTTAGAGATCTTTCTGTAGCGGAGATCTCAGTTTGTTTTTTATCCTCTTGCCTATGTTGATTCATATATGACCGTTCTTGTACCATAATATCTATAGGGAGAATGCCCGTGACAGTTTGTAGCGCCAGCCCAGATACGGTTTTGAAGGCTGAGGCAACTCGCAATAGCATCTTTCTTTGTAGCTTGTGTATGGCTGTGTATTGCTTTTTGGTTTCTAGTGCTTTCTCCCAAACTGGCGCACCATACAATACAATGTTATGGACGGCACTGCACAATACTTTTCTTTTGCCATCTCTTGGACCTCCTATGTTTGGTAAGATTCTAGTTAGAGTAGATATGTTTTTTTCCGCTTTTAATATAGCTGTCTCGACATGACTTTCAAAGGTAAGCCTCTCATCAATTATAATTCCAAGGTATTTTAACGTTTTGCTCGGTGTAATGTTGACCTCCTTCAATCATAAACATAATGCGTTTCCTCTTTTGCATACCTCTAAGTAAAACTGCCTCGGTTTTATTAGGAGCTAACTGCAACTTGTGAGACTTCATCCACTTGTTAATTCTTGCTAGACACTCATTTGTATTGTTTACAAAAGTCTTCTCTTCGGATGCTCCAACAATTAGTGTAAGGTCGTCAGCAAACCCTATAGTTTTAGCATCACTAGTAAGTTCAATGCTTAAGATTTCATCATATAGAATATTCCACAGTGTTGGTCCAAGGACCGAACCCTGTGGAACTCCAGCCGTCACCTTCATCATACTTCCCGGTTTAATCATAATCTTTCTATTTTTTAGGTAGCTTGAGGTGAAATTTATCAAGTATTTCGATATTCTTTTTTCCTGCAGTTTTTCAATAATAATTTTATGACTAGCAGAGTTAAATGCGTTCTTTACATCAATTGTTATAAGTGTGCAATATTTTCTGTTAAAATCTCTTGCAATCGCTAGTGCCTTTTCTACTGCTTGAATAGTGGATTTTCCTTTTTGAAAACCTTACTGTCGTGGATGTAATCCACCTCTATTAACTAATTCACTTTGTAGTCTGTTTTTAATGAGAGTTTCCAGCAGCTTGCTTAGAGAGTTTAGCATACAAAGTGGTCTATATGAACTTGCTCTTTCTGTTGGTTTGCCAGGTTTTAAGATTAATACAGTTTTAGCTATTTTCCATTCATCAGGAAAGTTTTGAACTTGAAGTAGGCCATTCATTATCGACAACAGCCAGTTTGGGGCACATGTTGCTACTATTTTAATTGCATCTGGTGGTATTTTGTCTACTCCTGGTGCCTTCCCGCATTTTATGCCAACCGCTGCAGTTCTTAGCTCCTCTAGTGTGAATGGTGTTGGTTTGTCATCTATTTGAAAGATCGCCCACTCTTCCTTTTCTGTTGGGAAAAGATCTGTTACTACCTGCTTTTTCTTTTCAATATCTAATTCGTATGGTCTTAAGGCATTTGCATTTTTTGCTACTATCTGAAAGGCTTTTCCCCATATATCGTTATCAAGCTCTTGAATCAAGTTTTTCCAGTGTCTGTTTTTAGAATCCCTAATTAGTTTGCTAAGTTCTTTCTTACATTTTTTATAATCGATTTTTAGTCTCTCTGTTTCTTCTCTGGTTATTGTCTTGTTTTTTGCGGCTCGTATCTGTTTTCTCCTGATCTTGTTACATTGCTCCCTTTTTACAGCAATGTCTCTATTCCACCAATAAGGCGTTTTCCATTCTAGGTTACGTAATTGTATACAATTTTTGTATGCTTGTTTTATTAGCCTGGTGCTTGCTCTATAGTCAGTATCATATCTGTCTCTTGTTAACAACTCTATAGCTGTTTTGTATGCGTCCCAGTCTACTCGTTTGTTGCCCACATCCCTTATTATTTTTCCAGAATTTGTCCTAATTTCAAAGTAGATGTATTTATGCTCTGTCAGTGTCTCGATGTCCAGAATCTCCCAATTAGTTACATCTCCTGCGATTTTATTAGTGGCCATTGTTACGTCGATATATGATTCGCTTTCTCCCCGTACAAAGGTAGGTCTTAGTCCAGTATTCAGAACAACCATGTCGCGCGCCGAGATCCACTGCACCCAGTAGTCGCCCTTTTCATCTTTTTTAGGTGATCCCCATAGCGGAGATTTGCCGTTAAACTCTCCCAATACTATGGTTTCTCCATATTTAACTTCCTTCATTATGCTATCTACCTTTTTTTGGTAATCTTGTATTCCTATATTGGGTGATATATAGCATCCAATTATATTAAGTTTTTTTGTTTGGATCATTAAGTAACCGTCAAAAATAGTATGACTTACAATACCAACATTCTTTGTTAGGACTAACATTGCCACGTCTCTCATTTTGTCTTTAATCCAGTTTGATTTTTCTATTCTTTTTTTATTTGGTTCGCTGATAACTAGCAAATCAGTTTTTAGCTGGTTTGCTGTGGCACATACTAGATCTTGAGCTGCATATGCTCGTCCAACGTTGGCTTGTAGTATTTTTAGAGTCATTTAGGGTATTTAACGCGTCGGGATGCAGCACTTGCATGCCTTCGTCTATTTTCATTTGTTGCTTGAGCTTGGTCTTTTAATAACTTACGATAGTATGGGCACTTGGCTTGTTCCGCTCTGTGGCCTTCTTGTTTACACTTAAGGAAGTAGCTTGTGTTTTGGCATTCTTTACCTCGATGACTATCTTTGCCACATTTAAGGCATATATTTGTGTTATCGTTTCCAGTGCAGTCCTTGGTGTGATGTCCAAAGTCTAAGCATCTGTAGCACCGTAGGAGGTTTGTGCGTGCTCTTACTTTGCATGGCACCCATCCTATCTTGATAACTCCTTTATTCACCAGTGCATTTGCTTTGCCTTTTTTAACAGCAACAGTAGCGGTTTGATTACCTCTCTGGTTTGTTCTACATGACACAACTCTAACTTCGTTATCTTCTGCGTTTCCTACGCTTTTTTTAACAGCATCTTCAATCTGCTGGCTACTAAGGTCTGCATTTATATCCAATATGTGTATGATATCTTCGTTGTTTTTAATCACTACTTGGGTGTTTTCGTTTTTATTTATTATTGCTTGTTTAAGGATGGTTGCCTCATTTTTTCCTCCTTGTATTTCTAGAAACACGTCACCATTATTTGTCTTCTTTATTGTTTTGATTTTGACTCCAATTTCGTCTATGTTTACACTACTTTTGATTGTGCGCAGGATATCAGCGTACTGTCTGCCCTCCGCTTTTACTATAACTTTTTCTGTCTGCACATTGTTTCTATTGCTTGTAGATTTGAGCCTACTCTTTTTATTCGTTTTGGGAATGATTATTTGTAATTCTTTATCAGAGCCCCGAAATACATACTCCGTACATTTACGTATATACATATTATCTAGGTTTCCAAAAGCGGCTATTTTAACTTGTTTTGTATCTTGTATTATTGTCTCATCTTTCAGTTTTTGTATGCTTTCATATAGCTTAGCAATATCGTTTACGCCGTCTTCGTTTATCTGGTACGGTATCACGTATAAAATCCTGGAAGTCGTTTCTTTTCCTCCTTTCTTTAGAATAGTCTCCATGTTTGTTTTAATATACTCAACATTACCTTCTCTAAGCTCTTCTTTCATTACCGCTTCAATTTCTGGGGAGTTATATTTTAGGTTTTTCTCCACTGTTTTAGTCAGTGTCTTATCTGGATTTATGATGATAGCAGCATCTCCTCTTAGTTCTTTTAGCGTCTGTAGTTCTAATAAATCAGTGTTTTTGAAGCATTTTGGTGGCCACTCCTCATCTATTACTTTTTCTAAGCCTGTCCATCCTGTTTCCTCTTCAATTGCAGTTTCCACTTTCTTGTATATTTCTTCATTTCGTTGCCAGACTTCTTGCTTTATTTCATTTTCATCAGCTTGCACCCCGACATTTTGGGTGTTTATATTTCTTGTGTACACTTCTTTATCTTTTTCCTCTGTTTCATTGTTTTGTTTATCCAGTTCTACAGTTTTAGTTTTTAAGTCATTATAGCTTGCTTGCAAAACAGCCATTTTCCTCTTTAGGGTAGCTGTTGTATGTACCAACTGTCTTGTAATAGCTTTTATTTTAGTCTTTGTTTTAGTACTTTGTCTTACTTGCATTTTAAGCTCTTCGACCTTTTTGTTTAGATTTTCCATTGCAGCAATTACAGCTGTCATTTCTTTGTCGATCCCTTCGACTTCATTGCTTTCACGCACTTCTCTTTTCCTCTTTTTTTTTAGCGGACTTCTTGTGTTTTTTTTCAGTAGAGCACTTTCGTGTTCATTATCTTTCTCGTAAAGTCTAGATATTGAGCTTGTAAAAATCTCTTCATCTTGCCACTCGCCTTCTTGCATGTTTGTTACTTCAGGCTTGCTTTCTTTAGGAGTGTCAAAAACATTTTCAAAGTTTTCACCTTGCATTAATTCGCTCTTGCTTGGCGGTGTTCTTTGTATAGAGGAACGCCTATTGAATGGGTCCGGTGCATCTTCCCAGCTGTATCCTACAGCCTTAGAATTAACGAGTAGTGCCTCCCCCGTATCCGTCGAGGCAGCGTCTGTCAGTTCAGACGACGGGATTCCCTCTTTTAGAGGACCCGCCTGGGGATTATTTTTGCTATCCGCCATATTCATGTTTAGGGCATTTTTGTACCTGAGTCTTTCCCTATCCTCAGTGTCCGTAACCTGGAGCCCGGTCCATCGCCATGTTGTTGCTTTCCGTAATTCCATTTTTCCCCAGAGTACCAGAATCTTTTCCATGTCCATCGCCAAGTCCGTCATCAACCGTTTGCACTATTTGGTCCGCGGTGGCTATTTTATTTTACCACTACCCACCGTCATCCGGTTTGGGCATCCCCCTATCCGCCACCCGGGGACGCGCCCAGTAGCAGTTTGACTTCTGCCCTGGGATTATTATTATTATTATTATTATTATTATTATTATTATTATTATTATTATTATTATTATTATTATTATTATTATTATTATTATTATTATTATTATTATTATTATTATTATTATTATTATTACTACTACTATTATTATTATTATTATTATTATTATTATTATTACTATTAGTATTATTATTAAAAACCGATTATAGTAAATGTTTTTATACCAGTTTTAAGATGTGTGATTAATTTTAAACAATTTCTTGCCTAAAAACTATAAAATGGCCTACATTGCTTAAAAACACAGATCACAGATGATCTATTGCAAAGAAATGAGAAAACGCTCATATAACACACAAAATAAGCTTCATTTTTGCTGAGAAATCTAAGCTTATATTTAGAAGGAAATTCATTTTTAAAAGTATTATTATTATTATTATTATTATTTTTATTACTATTATTATAATTATTTTTATTACTTACATTATTCTTATTATTATTATTATTATTATTATTGTCATTATAATTATTATTATTAAAAATTTATATTAAGCAGACAGAAAACGTCGTATTCTGTCACAAAAGAGCTAATTATGTATCACTTTAAATAGAAGCAGTTTATCCTGTTTGTTCCTTTGCTTACATAAGAGCAAACTTTTATAAAGCGATATGCAAGCGCTTAATTAAGGTAACAGTTTTTTGGTTTTTTGCTTATATCTCGAAAACAGTTACTCCTATCAATTTTTGTCTTTTTACTAAAACTAAAGCTGATAAAATTTCCTATAAAATAGTTATTTGCATTTTTCATGTAGGACTAACCATAAGCGAGATATAAGTTTGAAAATAATTAATATTTAAAAAAAAGTGCTTTAACAGAAAATGTCTTGTGATTTAAAATACACTTAATTTATTGGGTCCAATACTTTATTAGAAGAAAAAGGAGGTGACATAAAAGTCACTGAAGTCTTCAGAGTCGTTTTTAGTCGTCATGTTAATAACAATAACTTTAATAATAATAATACTAATAGTACTAAATTTGCTTATATGCAAGCGCTTAATTAAGGTAACATGTTTTTTGGATTCTTGCTTATATCTCGAAAACAGTTACTCCTATCAATTTTTGTCTTTTTACTAAAACTAAAGCTGATAAAATTTCCTACAAAATAGTTATTTGCATTTTTTATGTAGGACTAACCATAAGCGAGATATAACTTTGAAAATAATTAATATTTAAAAAAAAGTGCTTTAACAGAAAATGTCTTGTGATTTAAAATACACTTAATTTATTGGGTCCAATACTTTATTAGAAGAAAAAGGAGGTGACATAAAAGACACTTAAGTCTTCAGAGTCGTTTTTAAATGCTGCATTTTCGTCTTCGTCTCAAACATTGAATACTGAGTTACATTTTTTTCAGTAACAGTTACAGTTTTCTTATTGGTTTTTTGCTTATTTCACGAAAACAGTTGCTCCTATCAAATTTTATCTTTCTTTCGAAATTAAAGCTGATAAAATTTCCAACAAAATAGTTATATGCATTTTTCTTGAATGACCAACCATAAGCGAGGTATAGAGTTGGAAATAAATAATATTTAACAAAAATTTGCTTTAAAATAAAATGTTCGAAAAACTGTAATTAAACTAAATTAGTTGTGTCTAATACTTTAGTAGAGGAAAAAGGAGAAGACATAAAAGGCACTAAAGGTTTCAGAGTCGTCTTTAGTCGTCATATTAATAACAATAACATTAATAATGATAATACTAATTGAACTAAATTTGCTTATATGCAAACGCTTAATTAAGGTAACAGTTTTTTGGTTTCTTGCTTATATCTCGAAAACAGTTACTCCTATCAATTTTTAACTTTTTACTAAAATTAAAGCTGATAAAATTTCCAACAAAATAGTTATTTGCATTTTTCTTTAATGACCAACCATAAGCGAGGTATAGAGTTGGATATAAATAATATTTAACAAAAATTTGCTTTAAAATAAAATGTTCGAAAAACTGAAATTAAACTAAATTAATTGTGTCCAATACTTTAGTAGAAGAAAAAGGAGAAGACATAAAAGTTACTAAAGGTTTCAGAGTCGTCTTTAGTCGTCATATTAATAACAATAACATTAATAATGATAATACTAATTGAACTAAATTTGCTTATATGCAAACGCTTAATTAAGGTAACAGTTTTTTGGTTTCTTGCTTATATCTCGAAAACAGTTACTCCTATCAATTTTTATCTTTCTTTCAAAATTAAAGCTGATAAAATTTCCTACAAAATAGTTATTTGCATTTCTTTTGTAGGACCAACCATAAGCGAGTTATATTGTTGGATATAAATAATCTTTAACAAAAATTTGCTTTAAAATAAAATGTTTGAAAAACCGAAATTAAACTAAATTAATTGGGTCCAACACTTTAGTAGAGGAAAAAGGAGAAGACATAAAAGTCACCAAAGTCTTCAGAGTCGTTTTTAGTCGTCATATTAATAACAATAACATTAATAATAATAATACTAATAGTACTAAATTTGCTTATATGCAAGCGCTTAATTAAGGTAACATTTTTTGGTTTCTTGCTTATATCTCGAAAACAGTTACTCCTATCAATTTTTATCTTTTTACTATAATTAAAGCTGATAAAATTTCCGACAAAATAGTTATTTGCATTTTTCATGTAGGACTAACCATAAGCGAGTTATAGAGTTGGATATAATTAATCTTTAACAAAAATTTGCTTTAAAATAAAATGTTTCAAAAACCGAAATTAAACTAAATTAATTGGGTCTAACACTTTAGTAGAGGAAAAAGGAGAAGACATAAAAGTCACCAAAGTCTTTAGAGTCGTTTTTAGTCGTCATATTAATAACAATAACATTAATAATAATAATACTAATAGTACTAAATTTGCTTATATGCAAGCGCTTAATTAAAGTAACAGTTTTTTGGTTTCTTGCTTACATCTCGAAAACAGTTACTCCTATCAATTTTTATCTGTTTACTAAAATTAAAGCTGATAAAATTTCCTACAAAATAGTTTTTTGCATTTTGCATGTAGGACTAACCATAGGTGAGATATAAGTTTGAAAATAATTAATAATTTAAAAAAAAGTGCTTTAACAGAAAATGTCTTGTTATTTAAAATACACTTAATTTATTGGGTGCAATACTTTATTAGAAGAAAAAGGAGGTTACGTAAAAGTCACTGAAGTCTTCAGAGTCGTTTTTAAATGCTGCATTTTCGTCTTCGTCTCAAACACTGAAATCTTAACTACATTTTTGTTCAGTAACAGTTACAGTTTTCTTATTGGTTTTTTTGCTTATATCTCGAAAACAGTTACTCCTATCAAATTTTATCTTTCTTGCAAAATTAAAGCTGATAAAATTTCCAACAAAATAGTTATTTACATTTTTCTTGTAGGACCAAGCATAAGCGAGTTATGTAGTTAGATATAAATAATATTTAACAAAAATTTGCTTTAAAATAAAATGTTTGAAAAACTGAAATTAAACTAAATTAATTGTGTCTAGCACTTTAGTAGATGAAAAAGGAGAAGACATAAAAGTCACTAAACTTTTCAGAGTCGTCTTTAGTCGTCATATTAATAACAATAACATTAATAATAATAATACTAATAGTACTAAATTTGCTTATATGCAAACTCTTAATTAAGGTAACAGTTTTTTGGTTTCTTGCTTATATGTCGAAAACAGTTACTCCTATCAATTTTTATCTTTCTTTCAAAATTAAAGCTGATAAAATTTCCAACAAAATAGTTATTTGCATTTTTCTTGTAGGACCAACCATAAGCGAGTTATAGAGATGGATATAAATAAAATTTACCAAAAATTTGCTTTAAAATAAAATGTCTGAAAAACTGAAATTAAACTAAATTAATTGTGTCTAACACTTTAGTAGAGGAAAAAGAAGAAGACATAAAAATCACTAAAAATTTCAGAGTTGTCTTTAGTCGTCATATTAATAACAATAACATTAATAATAATAATACTAATAGAACTAAATTTGCTTATATGCAAACGCTTAATTAAGGTAACAGTTTTTTTGTTTTTTGCTTAAATCTCGAAAACAGTTACTCCTATCAATTTTTACCTTTTCACCAAAATTAAAGCTGATAAAACTTCCTACAAAATAGTTTTTTGCATTTTTCATGTAGAACTAACCATAAGCGAGATATAAGTTTGAAAATAATTAATAATTAAAAAAAAATGTGCTTTAACAGAAAATGTCTTGTGATTTAAAATACACTTAATTTATTGGGTCCAATACTTTATTAGAAGAAAAAGGAGGTGACAGTAAATGCTGCATTTTCGTCTTCGTCTCAAACATTGAAAACTGAATTACATTTTTGTTTAGTAACTATTACAGTTTTTACTTTGGTTTTTTGCTTATATCTCGAAAACAGTTACTCCTATCAAATTTTATCTTTTTTTCAAAATTAAAGCTGATAAAATTTCCAACAAAATAATTATTTGCATTTTTCTTGCAGGACCAACCATAAGCGAGTTATAGAGTTGGATATAAATAATATTTAACAAAAATTTGCTTTAAAATAAAATGTTTGAAAAACCGAAATTAAACTAAATTAATTGGGTCGAACACTTTAGTAGAGGAAAAAGGAGAAGACATAAACGTCACCAAAGTCTTCAGAGTCGTTTTTAGTCGTCATATTAATAACAATAACATTAATAATAATAATACTAATAGTACTAAATTTGCTTATATGCAAGCGCTTAATTAAGGTAACAGTTTTTTGGTTTCTTGCTTACATCTCGAAAACAGTTACTCCTATCAATTTTTATCTGTTTACTAAAATTAAAACTGATAAAATTTCCTACAAAATAGTTTTTTGCATTTTGCATGTAGGACTAACCATAGGTGAGATATAAGTTTGAGAATAATTAATAATTTAAAAAAAAGTGCTTTAACAGAAAATGTCTTGTTATTTAAAATACACTTAATTTATTGGGTGCAATACTTTATTAGAAGAAAAAGGAGGTTACGTAAAAGTCACTGAAGTCTTCAGAGTCGTTTTTAAATGCTGCATTTTCGTCTTCGTCTCAAACATTGAAAACTGAATTGCTTTAACAGAAAATGTCTTGTGATTTAAAATACACTTAATTTATTGGGTCCAATACTTTATTAGAAGAAAAAGGAGGTGACATAAAATTCACTGAAGTTTTCAGAGTCGTTTTTAAATGCTGCATTTTCGTCCCCGTCTCAAACATTGAAAATTGAATTACATTTTTGTTCAGTAACAGTTACAGTTTTCTTATTGATTTTTTGCTTATATCTCGAAAACAGTTACTTCTATCAAATTTTATCTTTATTTCAAAATTAAAGCTGATAAAATTTCCAACAAAATAGTTATTTGCATTTTTCTTGTAGGACCAACCATAAGCGATTTATAGAGTTGGATATGAATAATATTTAACAAAAATTTGCTTTAAAATAAGATGTCTGAAAAACTGAAATTACACTAAATTAATTGTGTCTAACACCTTAGTAGAATAAAAAGGGGAAGACATAAAAGTCACTAAAGGTTTCAGAGTCGTCTTTAGTCGTCATATTAACAACAATAACATTAATAATAATAATACTAATAGAACAAAATTTGCTTATATGCAAACGCTTAATTAAGGTAACAGTTTTTTGGTTTCTTGCTTATATCTCGAAAACAGTTACTCCTATCAATTTTCAACTTTTTACTAAAATTAAAGCTGATAAAATTTCCTACAAAATAGTTATTTGCATTTTTCATGTAGAACTAACCATACGCGAGATATAAGTTTGAAAATAATTAATATTTAAAAAAAAGTGCTTTAACAGAAAATGTCTTGTGTTTTAAAATACACTTAATTTATTGGGTCCAATACTTTATTAGAACAAAAAGGAGGTGACATAAAAGTCACTGAAGTCTTCAGAGTCGTTTTTAAATGCTGCATTTTGGTCTTCGTCTCAAACATTGAAAACTGAATTTTATTTTTGTTCAGTAACTGTAACAGTTTTCACTTTGGTTTTTTGCTTATATCTCGAAAACAGTTACTCTTATCAATTTTTATGTTTCTTTCAAAATTAAAACTGATAAAATTTCCTACAAAATAGTTATTTGCATTACTTTTGTAAGACCAACCATAAGCGAGTTATAGAGTTGGATATAAATAATCTTTAACAAAAATTTGATTTAAAATAAAATGTTTGAAAAACTAAAATTAAACTAAATTAATTGTGTCTAACACTTTAGTAGAGGAAAAAAAAGAAGACATAAAATTCACCAAAGTCTTCAGAGTCGTTTTTAGTCGTGATATTAATAACAATAACATTAATAATAACAATACTAGTAGTACTAAATTTGCTTATATGCAAGCGCTTAATTAAGGTAACAGTTTTTTGGTTTTTTGCTTATACCTCGAAAACAGTTACTTCTATCAATTTTTATCTTTTTACCAAAATTAAAGCTGATAAAATTTCCTACAAAATAGTTATTTGCATTTTTCTTGAATGACCAACCATAAGCGAGGTATAGAGTTGGATATAAATAATATTTAACAAAAATTTGCTTTAAAATAAAATGTTCGAAAAACTGAAATTAAACTAAATTAATTGTGTCTAATACTTTAGTAGAGGAAAAAGGAGAAAACATAAAAGTCACTAAAGGTTTCAGAGTTGTCTTTAGTCGTCATATTAATAACAATAACATTAATAATAATAATACTAATAGAACTAAATTTGCTTATATGCAAACGCTTAATTAAGGTAACAGTTTTTTGGTTTCTTGCTTATATCTCGAAAACAGTTACTTCTATCAATTTTTATCTTTTTACCAAAATTAAAGCTGATAAAATTTCCTACAAAATAGTTAATTGCATTTTTTATGTAAGACTAACCATAAGCAAGATAAAAGTTTGAAAATATTTAATAATTAAAAAAAAATGAGCTTTAACAGAAAATGTCTTGTGATTTAAAATACACTTAATTTATTGGGTCCAATACTTTATTAGAAGAAAAAGGAGGTGACATAAAAGTCACTGAAGTCTTCAGAGTCGTTTTTAAATGCTGCATTTTCGTCTTCGTCTCAAACATTGAAAACTGATTTACATTTTTTTCAGTAACAGTTACAGTTTTCTTATTGGTTTTTTGCTTATATCTCGAAAACAGTTACTCTTATCAAATTTTATCTTTTTTTCAAAATTAAAGCTGATAAAATTTTCAACAAAATAATTATTTGCATTTTTCTTGTAGAACCAACCATAAGCGAGTTATAGAGTTGGATATAAATAATATTTAACAAAAATTTGCATTAAAATAAAATGTTTGAAAAACTGAAATTAAACTAAATTAATTGTGTCTAACACCTTAGTAGAGGAAAAAGAAGTAGACATAAAAGTCACTAAAGGTTTCAGCGTCGTCTTTAGTCGTCATATTAATAACAATAACATTAATAATAATAATACTAATAGTACTAAATTTGCTTATATGCAAACGCTAAATTAAGGTAACAGTTTTTTGGTTTCTTGCTTATATCTCGAAAACAGTTACTCCTATCAATTTTTAGCTTTTTACTAAAATTAAAGCTGATAAAATTTCCTACAAAATAGTTATTTGCATTTTTCTTGAATGACCAACCATAAGCGAGGTATAGAGTTGGAAATAAATAATATTTAACAAAAATTTGCTTTAAAATAAAATGTTCGAAAAACTGAAATTAAACTAAATTAATTGTGTCTAATACTTTAGTAGAGGAAAAAGGAGAAGACATAAAAGGCACTAAAGGTTTCAGAGTCGTCTTTAGTCGTCATATTAATAACAATAACATTAATAATAATAATACTAATAGAACTAAATTTGCTTATATGCAAACGCTTAACTAAGGTAACAGTTTTTTGGTTTCTTGCTTATATTTCGAAAACAGTTACTCCTATCAATTTTTAACCTTTTACTAAAATTAAAGCTGATAAAATTTCCTACAAAACAATTATTTGCATTTTTCATGAAGAACTAACCATAAGCGAGATATAAGTTTGAAAATAATTAATATTTAAAAAAAAGTGCTTTAACAGAAAATGTCTTGTGATTTAAAATACACTTAATTTATTGGGTCCAATACTTTATTAGAAGAAAAAGGAGGTGACATAAAAGTCACTGAAGTCTTCAGAGTCGTTTTTAAATGTTGCATTTTCGTCTTCGTCTCAAACATTGAAAACCGAATTACATTTTTTTCAGTAACAGTTACAGTTTTCTTATTGGTTTTTTGCTCATATCACGAAAACAGTTACTCCTATCAAATTTTATCTTTCTTTCAAAATTAAAGCTGATAAAATTTCCAACAAAATAGTTATTTGCATTTTTCTTGTAGGACCAACCATAAGCGAGGTGTAGAGTTGGATATAATATTTAACAAAAATTTGCTTTAAAATAAAATGTCCGAAAAACTGAAATTAAACTAAATTAATTGTGTCTAATACTTTAGTAGAGGAAAAAGGAGAAGACATAAAAGTCACTAATGCCCGGTTGCACAAAAGTCAAATTAATCGGCCATCATATGATGGTCCTTCAAAAATTGATGGCTTGTTAATTTTGATTGCGTTGCACAAAACAATTTGCTCATGTTTTAATCGTTCATCATATGATGCTCCGTTAATCATCCATTAGCAAAAAACCAATTTGGCAACAAGGCCTTACGTCTTGAATTTGTCATTTGATATACATTTGACAGCCTGATTTTTTTTATTAATATTGTGTTTTCTCGGACTTCGGGTTTTACTCAGTGCTTTATTTGACGATTTTACTTGTGTTCTTTCGTCTTCAAAAAGTTCTGTTTGGTGTAGACCATCTATGGTGCCAGAAATGGTGTTTGTGGCCTTGTGTTGATTTGTTAATTCTAGTGATATGAGTTTATGGAAAATTTCTAGACCTAAAGGATGCAAGAAGCAAAATTGGCGTTGTGAAATTTTGATGTGTTCGCGAACTCTCCACTTTTCATTTTTCGGGGGTTTTTGCCTTGCCACTAAGTGCCAAGGGGGTACCAAGAAGCGATTTCTGAAGGCAAAACAAGGGAATAGCCCTAAGGGTAGATGAAGTTAGGGCGTAAAGGAATCTACACGTGTTTATTATCACAATCAATAAACCTTGCTTTGAACATTGGGGTTTTATTTCAACTAAAACTAATAAAGTTTTTGCATTTCTTTTTTTGTTAAGTTATTCGAACTGTTGGACAGTGCTGTTTAAAAGTGAACCATGCGCATTGGCACATTGGGAAGCAATAAAGTAGATATTATGTTATTGGTTAAAAAATGAGTTATTCCTCGAATTGTTTCATTGAACAAACGATACAAATTCATGTGTGAGCGAGTTGTGTTGTGACTTTCTGTGATAACCCTACAAATGTTCTACAAAAGACAAAAAACCAAAAACGCAAAAAAAATAAAATTTTGTTTGTGCACTGAGAGATTTGATTAGTTGCGTTTTGGTGCAATTTTGCCTCTGGTTTTTATTGAAACTAAAGAGCTTTTTACACTAATGGTTAACCAACATCTCAAACAGATCCTCACGATCTCTGATTTTCTGCACAGGTTTCTCAGACACTTCAGTCATTTGCACATAACCATTCTAATCCAATAAAATAAATTCAAGGTTTTCTTCTTTAATTCTTGTTATTGTCTTACCCCTTAGGTAATGGTTCAGTTTAGTTAATGAAATTTTATCAAAAACACCTTAAATTCTCAAACAACAAGTGTTAATCAGTTCTCAAACAACAAGTGTTAATTAATCAGAGATTAATCGCCCGCAGTTCGGCCATCAAATTGATGATTCGTTAATCACTGATTAACTATGACATTTGTCTTGATTTGCGTGTGTGCAACGGAAAACGGAGTTAATCAACGATTAATTGACAATTATATTTGACGTTCATCAAATATTTGATGAGAGAATGATGAGAGATTAATCAGCCGTCAACGGTGTTTTGCGTTGCACAAAATTTTTGATGGACGATTAACGCTTTGTTAATTGTCAATTATCTTTTGTGCAACTGGGCATAAAGGTTTCAGAGTCGTCTTTAGTCGTCATATTAATAACAATAACATTAATAATAATAATGCTAATAGAACTAAATTTGCTTATATGCAAACGCTTAATTAAGGTAACAGTTTTTTGGTTTCTTGCTTATATCTCGAAAACAGTTACTCCTATCAATTTTTAACTTTTTACTAAAATTAAAGCTGATAAAATTTCCTACAAAATAGTTATTTGCATTTTTCATGTAGAACTAACCATACGCGAGATATAAGTTTGAAAATAATTAATATTTAAAAAAAAGTGCTTTAACAGAAAATGTCTTGTGATTTAAAATACACTTAATTTATTGGGTCCAATACTTTATTAGAAGAAAAAGGAGGTGACATAAAAGTCACTGAAGTCTTCAGACTCGTTTTTAAATGCTGCATTTTCGTCTTCGTCTCAAACATTGAAAACTGAATTACATTTTTGTCAGTAACAGTTACAGTTTTCTTATTGGTTTTTTGCTCATATCACGAAAACAGTTACTCCTATCAAATTTTATCTTTCTTTCAAAATTAAAGCTGATAAAATTTCCAACAAAATAGTTATTTGCATTTTTCTTGTAGGACCAACCATAAGCGAGGTATAGAGTTGGATATAAATAATATTTAAGAAAAATTTGCTTTAAAATAAAATGTTCGAAAAACTGAAATTAAACTAAATTAATTGTGTCTAATACTTTAGTAGAGGAAAAAGGAGAAGACATAAAAGTCACTAAAGGTTTCAGAGTCGTCTTTGGTCGTCATATTAATAACAATAACATAAATAATAATAATACTAATAGAACAAAATTTGCTTATATGCAAACGCTTAATTAAGGTAACAGTTTTTTGCTTTCTTGCTTATATCTCGAAAACAGTTACTCCTATCAATTTTTAACTTTTTACTAAAATTAAAGCTGATAAAATTTCCTACAAAATAGTTATTTGCATTTTTCATGTAGGACTAACCATAAGCGAGATATAAGTTTGAAAATAATTAATAATTAAAAAAAAATGTGCTTTAACAGAAAATGTCTTGTGATTTAAAATACACTTAATTTATTGGGTCCAATACTTTATTAGAAGAAAAAGGAGGTGACAGTAAATGCTGCATTTTCGTCTTCGTCTCAAACATTGAAAACTGAATTACATTTTTGTTCAGTAACTGTTACAGTTTTCACTTTGGTTTTTTGCTTATATCTCGAAAACAGTTACTCCTATCAAATTGTATCTTTTTTTCAAAATTAAAGCTGATAAAATTTCCAACAAAATAGTTATTAGCATTTTTCTTGTAGGACCAACCATAAGCGAGTTATAGAGTTGGATATAAATAATATTTAACAAAAATTTGCTTTAAAATAAAATGTTTGAAAAACCGAAATTAAACTAAATTAATTGGGTCGAACACTTTAGTAGAGGAAAAAGGAGAAGACATAAAAGTCACCAAAGTCTTCAGAGTCGTTTTTAGTCGTCATATTAATAACAATAACATTAATAATTAATAATATTAAATTTGCTTATATGCAAGCGCTTAATTAAGGTAACAGTTTTTTGGTTTCTTGCTTATATCTCGAAAACAGTTACTCCTATCAATTTTTATCTTTTTACTAAAATTAAAGCTGATAAAATTTTCTACAAAATAGTTATTTGCAGCTTTAACAGAAAATGTCTTGTGATTTAAAATACACTTAATTTATTGGGTCCAATACTTTATTAGAAAAAAAAGGAGGTGACATAAAAGTCACTGAAGTTTTCAGAGTCGTTTTTAAGTGCTGCATTTTCGTCTTCGTCTCAAACATTGAAAACTGAATTACATTTTTGTTCAGTAACTGTAACAGTTTTCACTTTGGTTTTTTGCTTATATCCCGAAAACAGTTACTCCTATCAATTTTTATCTTTCTTTCAAAATTAAAGCTGATAAAATTTCCAACAAAATAATTATTAGCATTTTTCTTGTAGGACCAACCATAAGCGAGTTATAGAGTTGGATATAAATAATATTTAACAAAAATTTGCTTTAAAATAAAATGTTTGAAAAACCGAAATTAAACTAAATTAATTGGGTCGAACACTTTAGTAGAGGAAAAAGGAGAAGACATAAAAGTCACCAAAGTCTTCAGAGTCGTTTTTAGTCGTCATATTAATAACAATAACATTAATAATTAATAATATTAAATTTGCTTATATGCAAGCGCTTAATTAAGGTAACAGTTTTTTGGTTTCTTGCTTATATCTCGAAAACAGTTACTTCTATCAATTTTTATCTTTTTACTAAAATTAAAGCTGATAAAATTTTCTACAAAATAGTTGTTTGCAGCTTTAACAGAAAATGTCTTGTGATTTAAAATACACTTAATTTATTGGGTCCAATACTTTATTAAAAAAAAAAGGAGGTGACATAAAAGTCACTGAAGTTTTCAGAGTCGTTTTTAAGTGCTGCATTTTCGTCTTCGTCTCAAACATTGAAAACTGAATTACATTTTTGTTCAGTAACTGTAACAGTTTTCACTTTGGTTTTTTGCTTATATCTCGAAAACAGTTACTCCTATGAATTTTTATCTTTCTTTCAAAATTAAAGCTGATAAAATTTCCTACAAAATAGTTATTTGCATTTCTTTTGTAGGACCAACCATAAGCGAGTTATAGAGTTGGATATAAATAATCTTTAACAAAAATTTGCTTTAAAATAAAATGTTTGAAAAACCGAAATTAAACTAAATTAATTGGGTCGAACACTTTAGTAGAGGAAAAAGGAGAAGACATAAAAGTCACCAAAGTCTTTAGAGTCGTTTTTAGTCGTCATATTAATAACAATAACATTAATAATAATAATACTAATAGTACTAAATTTGCTTATATGCAAGCGCTTAATTAAGGTAACATTTTTTGGTTTCTTGCTTATATCTCGAAAACAGTTACTCCTATCAATTTTTATCTTTATACTAAAATTAAAGCTGATAAAATTTCCGACAAAATAGTTATTTGCATTTTTCATGTAGGACTAACCATAAGCGAGTTATAGAGTTGGATATAAATAATCTTTAACAAAAATTTGCTTTAAAATAAAATGTTTCAAAAACCGAAATTAAACTAAATTAATTGGGTCTAACACTTTAGTAGAGGAAAAAGGAGAAGACATAAAAGTCACCAAAGTCTTCAGAGTCGTTTTTAGTCGTCATATTAATAACAATAACATTAATAATAAAATAATACTAATAGTACTAAATTTGCTTATATGCAAGCGCTTAATTAAGGTAACATTTTTTGGTTTCTTGCTTATATCTCAAAAACAGTTACTCCTATCAATTTTTATCTGTTTACTAAAATTAAAGCTGATAAAATTTCCTACAAAATAGTTTTTTGCATTTTGCATGTAGGACTAACCATAGGTGAGATATAAGTTTGAAAATAATTAATAATTTAAAAAAAAGTGCTTTAACAGAAAATGTCTTGTTATTTAAAATACACTTAATTTATTGGGTGCAATACTTTATTAGAAGAAAAAGGAGGTTACGTAAAAGTCACTGAAGTCTTCAGAGTCGTTTTTAAATGCTGCATTTTCGTCTTCGTTTCAAACATTGAAAACTGAATTGCTTTAACAGAAAATGTCTTGTGATTTAAAATACACTTAATTTATTGGGTCCAATACTTTATTAGAAGAAAAAGGAGGTGACATAAAATTTACTGAAGTTTTCAGAGTCGTTTTTAAATGCTGCATTTTCGTCCCCGTCTCAAACATTGAAAATTGAATTACATTTTTGTTCAGTAACAGTTACAGTTTTCTTATTGATTTTTTGCTTATATCTCGAAAACAGTTACTCCTATCAAATTTTATCTTTATTTCAAAATTAAAGCTGATAAAATTTCCAACAAAATAGTTATTTGCATTTTTCTTGTAGGACAAACCATAAGCGATTTATAGAGTTGGATATGAATAATATTTAACAAAAATTTGCTTTAAAATAAGATGTCTGAAAAACTGAAATTACACTAAATTAATTGTGTCTAACACCTTAGTAGAGGAAAAAGGAGACGACATAAAAGTCACTAAAGGTTTCAGAGTCGTCTTTAGTCGTCATATTAACAACAATAACATTAATAATAATAATACTAATAGAACAAAATTTGCTTATATGCAAACGCTTAATTAAGGTAACAGTTTTTTGGTTTCTTGCTTATATCTCGAAAACAGTTACTCCTATCAATTTTTAACTTTTTACTAAAATTAAAGCTGATAAAATTTCCTACAAAATAGTTATTTGCATTTTTCATGTAGAACTAACCATACGCGAGATATAAGTTTGAAAATAATTAATATTTAAAAAAAGTGCTTTAACAGAAAATGTCTTGTGTTTTAAAATACACTTAATTTATTGGGTGCAATACTTTATTAGAAGAAAAAGGAGGTGACATAAAAGTCACTGAAGTCTTCAGAGTCGTTTTTAAATGCTGCATTTTCGTCTTCGTCTCAAACATTGAAAACTGAATTTTATTTTTGTTCAGTAACTGTAACAGTTTTCACTTTGGTTTTTTGCTTATATCTCGAAAACAGTTTCTCTTATCAATTTTTATCTTTCTTTCAAAATTAAAACTGATAAAATTTCCTACAAAATAGTTATTTGCATTACTTTTGTAAGACCAACCATAAGCGAGTTATAGAGTTGGATATAAATAATCTTTAACAAAAATTTGATTTAAAATAAAATGTTTGAAAAACTAAAATTAAACTAAATTAATTGTCTAACACTTTAGTAGAGGAAAAAAAAAGAAGACATAAAATTCACCAAAGTCTTCAGAGTCGTTTTTAGTCGTGATATTAATAACAATAACATTAATAATAATAATACTAATAGAACTAAATTTGCTTATATGCAAACGCTTAACTAAGGTAACAGTTTTTTGGTTTCTTGCTTATATCTCGAAAACAGTTACTCCTATCAATTTTTAACTTTTTACTAAAATTAAAGCTGATAAAATTTCCTACAAAATAGTTATTTGCATTTTTCATGTAGGACTAACCATAAGCGAGATATAAGTTTGAAAATAATTAATATTTAAAAAAAAGTGCTTTAACAGAAAATGTCTTGTGATTTAAAATACACTTAATTTATTGGGTCCAATACTTTATTAGAAGAAAAAGGAGGTGACATAAAAGTCACTTAAGTCTTCAGAGTCGTTTTTAAATGCTACATTTTCGTCTTCGTCTCAAACATTGAAAACTGGATTACATTTTTTTCAGTAACAGTTACAGTTTTCTTATTGGTTTTTTGCTTATATCACGAAAACAGTTACTCCTATCAAATTTTATCTTTCTTTCAAAATTAAAGCTGATAAAATTTCCAACAAAATAGTTATTTGCATTTTTCTTGAATGACCAACCATAAGCGAGGTATAGAGTTGGAAATAAATAATATTTAACAAAAATTTGCTTTAAAATAAAATGTTCGAAAAACTGAAATTAAACTAAATTAATTGTGTCTAATACTTTAGTAGAGGAAAAAGGAGAAGACATAAAAGACACTAAAGGTTTCAGAGTCGTCTTTAGTCGTCATATTAATAACAATAACATTAATAATAATAATACTAATAGAACTAAGTTTGCTTATATGCAAACGCTTAACTAAGGTAACAGTTTTTTGGTTTCTTGCTTATATCTCGAAAACAGTTACTCCTATCAATTTTTAACTTTTTACTAAAATTAAAGCTGATAAAATTTCCTACAAAATAGTTATTTGCATTTTTCATGTAGAACTAACCATAAGCGAGATATAAGTTTGAAAATAATTAATATTTAAAAAAAAGTGCTTTAACAGAAAATGTCTTGTGATTTAAAATACACTTAATTTATTGGGTCCAATACTTTATTAGAAGAAAAAGGAGGTGACATAAAAGTCACTGAAGTCTTCAGACTCGTTTTTAAATGCTGCATTTTCGTCTTCGTCTCAAACATTGAAAACTGAATTACATTTTTGTTCAGTAACTGTAACAGTTTTCACTTTGGTTTTTTGCTTATATCTCGAAAATTGTTACACCTATCAATTTTTATCTTTCTTTCAAAATTAAAGCTGATAAAATTTCCAACAAAATAGTTATTTGCATTTTTCTTGTAGAACCAAGCATAAGCGAGTTATAGAGATGTTTATAAATAATATTTAACAAAAATTTGCTTTAAAATAAAATGTTTGAAAAACTGATTTTAAACTAAATTAATTGTGTCTAACACCTTAGTAGAGGAAAAAGAAGAAGACATAAAAGTCACTAAAGGTTTCAGAGTCGTCTTTAGTCGTCATTTTAATAACAATAACATTAGTAATAATAATACTAATAGTACTAAATTTGCTTATATGCAAACGCTTAATTAAGGTAACAGTTTTTTGGTTTCTTGCTTATATCTCGAAAACAGTTACTCCTATCAATTTTTAACTTTTTACTAAAATTAAAGCTGATAAAATTTCCTACAAAATAGTTATTTGCATTTTTCATGTAGGACTAACCATAAGCGAGATATAAGTTTGAAAATAATTAATATTTAAAAAAAAAGTGCTTTAACAGAAAATGTCTTGTGATTTAAAATACACATAATTTATTGGGTCCAATACTTTATTAGAAGAAAAAAGAGGTGACATAAAAGTCACTGAAGTCTTCAGAGTCGTTTTTAAATGCTGCATTTTCGTCTTCGTCTCAAACATTGAAAACTGAATTACATTTTTGTTCAGTAACAGTTACAGTTTTCTTATTGGTTTTTTGCTTATATCTCGAAAACAGTTACTCCTATCAAATTTTATCTTTCTTGCAAAATTAAAGCTGATAAAATTTCCTACAAAATAGTTATTTGCATTTTTCATGTAGAACTAACCATACGCGAGATATAAGTTTGAAAATAATTAATATTTTAAAAATAGTGCTTAAACAGAAAATGTCTTGTGATTTAAAATACACTTAATTTATTGGGTCCAATACTTTATTAGAAGAAAAAGGAGGTGACATAAAAGTCACTGAAGTCTTCAGAGTCGTTTTTAAATGTTGCATTTTCGTCTTCGTCTCAAACATTGAAAACTGAATTACATTTTTTTCAGTAACAGTTACAGTTTTCTTATTGGTTTTTTGCTCATATCACGAAAACAGTTACTCCTATCAAATTTTATCTTTCTTTCAAAATTAAAGCTGATAAAATTTCCAACAAAATAGTTATTTGCATTTTTCTTGTAGGACCAACCATAAGCGAGGTATAGAGTTGGATATAAATAATATTTAAGAAAAATTTGATTTAAAATAAAATGTTCGAAAAACTGAAATTAAACTAAATTAATTGTGTCTAATACTTTAGTAGAGGAAAAAGGAGAAGACATAAAAGTCACTAAAGGTTTCAGAGTCGTCTTTGGTCGTCATATTAATAACAATAACATAAATAATAATAATAATACTAATAGAACAAAATTTGCTTATATGCAAACGCTTAATTAAGGTAACAGTTTTTTGGTTTCTTGCTTATATCTCGAAAACAGTTACTCCTATCAATTTTTAACTTTTTACTAAAATTAAAGCTGATAAAATTTCCTACAAAATAGTTATTTGCATTTTTCATGTAGGACTAACCATAAGCGAGATATAAGTTTGAAAATAATTAATAATTAATAAAAAATGTGCTTTAACAGAAAATGTCTTGTGATTTAAAATACACTTAATTTATTGGGTCCAATACTTTATTAGAAGAAAAAGGAGGTGACATAAAAGTCACTGAAGTCTTCAGAGTCGTTTTTAAATGTTGCATTTTCGTCTTCGTCTCAAACATTGAAAACTGAATTACATTTTTTTCAGTAACAGTTACAGTTTTCTTATTGGTTTTTTGCTCATATCACGAAAACAGTTACTCCTATCAAATTTTATCTTTCTTTCAAAATTAAAGCTGATAAAATTTCCAACAAAATAGTTATTTGCATTTTTCTTGTAGGACCAACCATAAGCGAGGTATAGAGTTGGATATAAATAATATTTAAGAAAAATTTGCTTTAAAATAAAATGTTCGAAAAACTGAAATTAAACTAAATTAATTGTGTCTAATACTTCAGTAGAGGAAAAAGGAGAAGACATAAACGTCACTAAAGGTTTCAGAGTCGTCTTTGGTCGTCATATTAATAACAATAACATAAATAATAATAATACTAATAGAACAAAATTTGCTTATATGCAAACGCTTAATTAAGGTAACAGTTTTTTGGTTTCTTGCTTATATCTCGAAAACAGTTACTCCTATCAATTTTTAACTTTTTACTAAAATTAAAGCTGATAAAATTTCCTACAAAATAGTTATTTGCATTTTTCATGTAGGACTAACCATAAGCGAGATATAAGTTTGAAAATAATTAATAATTAAAAAAAAATGTGCTTTAACAGAAAATGTCTTGTGATTTAAAATACACTTAATTTATTGGGTCCAATACTTTATTAGAAGAAAAAGGAGGTGACAGTAAATGCTGCATTTTCGTCTTCGTCTCAAACATTGAAAACTAAATTACATTTTTGTTCAGTAACTGTTACAGTTTTCACTTTGGTTTTTTGCTTATATCTCGAAAACAGTTACTCCTATCAAATTTTATTTTTTTTTCAAAATTAAAGCAGATAAAATTTCCAACAAAATAATTATTAGCATTTTTCTTGTAGGACCAACCATAAGCGAGTTATAGAGTTGGATATAAATAATATTTAACAAAAATTTGCTTTAAAATAAAATGTTTGAAAAACCGAAATTAAACTAAATTAATTGGGTCGAACACTTTAGTAGAGGAAAAAGGAGAAGACATAAAAGTCACCAAAGTCTTCAGAGTCGTTTTTAGTCGTCATATTAATAACAATAACATTAATAATTAATAATATTAAATTTGCTTATATGCAAGCGCTTAATTAAGGTAACAGTTTTTTGGTTTCTTGCTTATATCTCGAAAACAGTTACTCCTATCAATTTTTCTCTTTTTACTAAAATTAAAGCTGATAAAATTTTCTACAAAATGGTTATTTGCAGCTTTAACAGAAAATGTTTTGTGATTTAAAATACACTTAATTTATTGGGTCCAATACTTTATTAGAAAAAAAAGGAGGTGACATAAAAGTCACTGAAGTTTTCAGAGTCGTTTTTAAGTGCTGCATTTTCGTCTTCGTCTCAAACATTGAAAACTGAATTACATTTTTGTTCAGTAACTGTAACAGTTTTCACTTTGGTTTTTTGCTTATATCTCGAAAACAGTTACTCCTATCAATTTTTATCTTTCTTTCAAAATTAAAGCTTATAAAATTTCCTACAAAATAGTTATTTGCATTTCTTTTGTAGGACTAACCATAAGCGAATTATAGAGTTGGATATAAATAATCTTTAACAAAAATTTGCTTTAAAATAAAATGTTTGAAAAACCGAAATTAAACTAAATTAATTGGGTCGAACACTTTAGTAGAGGAAAAAGGAGAAGACATAAAAGTCACCAAAGTCTTTAGAGTCGTTTTTAGTCGTCATATTAATAACAATAACATTAATAATAATAATACTAATAGTACTAAATTTGCTTATATGCAAGCGCTTAATTAAGGTAACATTTTTTGGTTTCTTGCTTATATCTCGAAAACAGTTACTCCTATCAATTTTTATTTTTTTACTAAAATTAAAGCTGATAAAATTTCCGACAAAATAGTTATTTGCATTTTTCATGTAGGACTAACCATAAGCGAGTTATAGAGTTGGATATAAATAATCTTTAACAAAAATTTGCTTTAAAATAAAATGTTTCAAAAACCGAAATTAAACTAAATTAATTGGGTCTAACACTTTAGTAGAGGAAAAAGGAGAAGACATAAAAGTCACCCAAGTCTTCAGAGTCGTTTTTAGTCGTCATATTAATAACAATAACATTAATAATAATAATACTAATAGTACTAAATTTGCTTATATGCAAGCGCTTAATTAAGGTAACATTTTTTGGTTTCTTGCTTATATCTCAAAAACAGTTACTCCTATCAATTTTTATCTGTTTACTAAAATTAAAGCTGTTAAAATTTCCTACAAAATAGTTTTTTGCATTTTGCATGTAGGACTAACCATAGGTGAGATATAAGTTTGAAAATAATTAATAATTTAAAAAAAAGTGCTTTAACAGAAAATGTCTTGTTATTTAAAATACACTTAATTTATTGGGTGCAATACTTTATTAGAAGAAAAACGAGGTTACGTAAAAGTCACTGAAGTTTTCAGAGTCGTTTTTAAATGCTGCATTTTCGTCTTTGTCTCAAACATTGAAAACTGAATTGCTTTAACAGAAAATGTCTTGTGATTTAAAATACACTTAATTTATTGGGTCCAATACTTTATTAGAAGAAAAAGGAGGTGACATAAAATTCACTGAAGTTTTCAGAGTCGTTTTTAAATGCTGCATTTTCGTCCCCGTCTCAAACATTGAAAAATGAATTACATTTTTGTTCAGTAACAGTTACAGTTTTCTTATTGATTTTTTGCTTATATCTCGAAAACAGTTACTCCTATCAAATTTTATCTTTATTTCAAAATTAAAGCTGATAAAATTTCCAACAAAATAGTTATTTGCATTTTTCTTGTAGGACCAACCATAAGCGATTTATAGAGTTGGATATGAATAATATTTAACAAAAATTTGCTTTAAAATAAGATGTCTGAAAAACTGAAATTACACTAAATTAATTGTGTCTAACACCTTAGTAGAGGAAAAAGGAGAAGACATAAAAGTCACTAAAGGTTTCAGAGACGTCTTTAGTCGTCATATTAACAACAATAACATTAATAATAATAATACTAATAGAACAAAATTTGCTTATATGCAAACGCTTAATTAAGGTAACAGTTTTTTGGTTTCTTGCTTATATCTCGAAAACAGTTACTCCTATCAATTTTTAACTTTTTACTAAAATTAAAGCTGATAAAATTTCCTACAAAATAGTTATTTGCATTTTTCATGTAGAACTAACCATACGCGAGATATAAGTTTGAAAATAATTAATATTTAAAAAAAAGTGCTTTAACAGAAAATGTCTTGTGTTTTAAAATACACTTAATTTATTGGGTCCAATACTTTATTAGAAGAAAAAGGAGGTGACATAAAAGTCACTGAAGTCTTCAGAGTCGTTTTTAAATGCTGCATTTTCGTCTTCGTCTCAAACATTGAAAACTGAATTTTATTTTTGTTCAGTAACTGTAACAGTTTTCACTTTGGTTTTTTGCTTATATCTCGAAAACAGTTTCTCTTATCAATTTTTATCTTTCTTTCAAAATTAAAACTGATAAAATTTTCTACAAAATAGTTATTTGCATTACTTTTGTAAGACCAACCATAAGCGAGTTATAGAGTTGGATATAAATAATCTTTAACAAAAATTTGATTTAAAATAAAATGTTTGAAAAACTAAAATTAAACTAAATTAATTGTGTCTAACACTTTAGTAGAGGAAAAAAAAAAGAAGACATAAAATTCACCAAAGTCTTCAGAGTCGTTTTTAGTCGTGATATTAATAACAATAACATTAATAATAACAATACTAGTAGTACTAAATTTGCTTATATGCAAGCGCTTAATTAAGGTAACAGTTTTTTGGTTTTTTGCTTATACCTCGAAAACAGTTACTTCTATCAATTTTTATCTTTTTACCAAAATTAAAGCTGATAAAATTTCCTACAAAATAGTTAATTGCATTTTTTATGTAAGACTAACCATAAGCAAGATAAAAGTTTGAAAATATTTAATAATTAAAAAAAAAGAGCTTTAACAGAAAATGTCTTGTGATTTAAAATACACTTAATTTATTGGGTCCAATACTTTATTAGAAGAAAAAGGAGGTGACATAAAAGTCACTGAAGTCTTCAGAGTCGTTTTTAAATGCTGCATTTTCGTCTTCGTCTCAAACATTGAAAACTGAATTACATTTTTTTCAGTAACAGTTACAGTTTTCTTATTGGTTTTTTGCTTATATCACGAAAACAGTTACTCTTATCAAATTTTATCTTTCTTTCAAAATTAAAGCTGATAAAATTTCCAACAAAATAGTTATTTGCATTTTTCTTGAATGACCAACCATAAGCGAGGTATAGAGTTGGATATAAATAATATATAACAACAATTTGCTTTAAAATAAAATGTTCGAAAAACTGAAATTAAACTAAATTAATTGTGTCTAATACTTTAGTAGAGGAAAAAGGAGAAGACATAAAAGTCACTAAAGGTTTCAGAGTCGTCTTTAGTCGTCATATTAATAACAATAACATTAATAATAATAATACTAATAGAACAAAATTTGCTTATATGCAAACGCTTAATTAAGGTAACAGTTTTTTGGTTTCTTGCTTATATCTCGAAAACAGTTACTCCTATCAATTTTTAACTTTTTACTAAAATTAAAGCTGATAAAATTTCCTACAAAATAGTTATTTGTATTTTTCATGTAGAACTAACCATACGCGAGATATAAGTTTGAAAATAATTAATATTTAAAAAAAAAGTGCTTTAACAGAAAATGTCTTGTGATTTAAAATACACTTAATTTATTGGGTCCACTACTTTATTAGAAAAAAAAGGAGGTGACATAAAAGTCACTGAAGTCTTCAGAGTCGTTTTTAAATGCTGCATTTTCGTCTTCGTCTCAAACATTGAAAACTGAATTACATTTTTGTTCAGTAACTGTAACAGTTTTCACTTTGGTTTTTTGCTTATATCTCGAAAACAGTTACTCCTATCAATTTTTATCTTTCTTTCAAAATTAAAGCTGATAAAATTTCCTACAAAAGAGTTATTTGCATTTTTCTTGTAGGACTAACCATAAGCGAGTTATAGAGTTCGATATAAATAATATTTAACAAAAATTTGCTTTAAAATAAAATGTTTGAAAAACTGAAATTAAACTAAATTGTGTCTAACACTTTAGTAGAGGAAAAATGAGGAGACATAAAAGTCACTGAAGTCTTCAGAGTCGTCTTTAGTCGTCATATTAATAACAATAACATTAATAATAACAATACTAGTAGTACTAAATTTGCTTATATGCAAGCGCTTAATTAAGGTAACAGTTTTTTGGTTTTTTGTTTACATCTCGAAAACAGTTACTTCTATCAATTCTTATCTTTTTACCAAAATTAAAGCTGATAAAATTTCCTTCAAAATAGTTAATTGCATTTTTCATGTAGGACTAACCATAAGCGAGATAAAAGTTTGAAAATAATTAATAATTAAAAAAAGTGTGCTTTAACAGAAAATGTCTTCTGATTTAAAATACACTTAATTTATTGGGTCCAATACTTTATTAGAAGAAAAAGGAGGTGACATAATAGTCACTGAAGTTTTCAGAGTCGTTTTTAAATGCTGCATTTTCGTCTTCGTCTCAAACATTGAAAACTGAATTACATTTTTGTTCAGTAACAGTTACAGTTTTCTTATTGGTTTTTTGCTTATATCTCGAAAACAGTTACTCCTAGCAAATTTTATCTTTCTTTAAAAATTAAAGCAGATAATATTTCCTACAAAATAGTTATCTGCATTTCTTTTGTAAGACCAACCATAAACGGGTTATAGAGTTGGATATAAATAATCTTTAACAAAAATTTTCTTTAAAATAAAATGTTTGAAAAACTGAAATTAAACAACATTAATTGTGTCTAACACTTTAGTATAGGAAAAAGGAGAAGACATAAAAGTCACCAAAGTCTTCAGAGTCGTTTTTAGTCGTCATATTAATAACAATAACATTAATAATAATAATACTAATAGTACTGAATTTGCTTATATGCAAACGCTTAATTAAGGTAACAGTGTTTTGGTTTCTTGCTTATATCTCGAAAACAGTTACTCCTATCAATTTTTATCTTTTTACTAAAATTAAAGCTGATAAAATTTCCTACAAAATAGTTATTTGCATTTCTTTTGTAAGACCAACCATAAGCGAGTTATAGAGTTGGATATAAATAATATTTAACAAAAATTTGCTTTAAAATAAAATGTTTGAAAAACCGAAATTAAACTAAATTAATTGGGTCTAACACTTTAGCAGAGGAAAAAGAGAAGACAAAAAAGTCACCAAAGTCTTCAGAGTCGTTTTTAGTCGTCATATTAATAACAATAACATTAATAATAATAATACTAATAGTACTAAATTTGCTTATATGCAAGCGCTTAATTAAGGTAAAAGTTTTTTGGTTTCTTGCTTATATCTCGAAAACAGTTACTCCTATCAATTTTTATGTTTTACTAAAATTAAAGCTGATAAAATTTTCTACAAAATAGTTATTTGCAGCTTTAACAGAAAATGTCTTGTGATTTAAAATACACTTAATTTATTGGGTCCACTACTTTATTAGAAAAAAAAGGAGGTGACATAAAAGTCACTGAAGTCTTCAGAGTCGTTTTTAAATGCTGCATTTTCGTCTTCGTCTCAAACATTGAAAACTGAATTACATTTTTGTTCAGTAACTGTAACAGTTTTCACTTTGGTTTTTTGCTTATATCTCGAAAACAGTTACTCCTATCAATTTTTATCTTTCTTTCAAAATTAAAGCTGATAAAATTTCCTACAAAATAGTTATTTGCGTTTCTTTTGTAAGACCAACCATAAGCGAGTTATAAAGTTGGATATAAATAATCTTTAACAAAAATTTGCGTTAAAATAAAATGTTTGAAAAACCGAAATTAAACTAAATTAATTGGGTCTAACACTTTAGTAGTAGAAAAAGGAGAAGACATAAAAGTCACCAAAGTCTTCAGAGTCGTTTTTAGTCGTCATATTAATAACAATAATATTAATAATAATAATACTAATAGTACTAAATTTGCTTATATGCAAGCGCTTAATTAAGGTAACAGTTTTTTGGTTTCTTGCTTATATCTCGAAAACAGTTACTCCTATAAATTTTTATCTTTTTACTAAAATTAAAGCTGATAAAGTTTCCTACAAAATAGTTATTTGCATTTCTTTTGTAGGACCAACCATAAGCGAGTTATAGAGTTGGATATAAATAATATTTAACAAAAACTTGCTTTAAAATAAAATGTTTGAAAAACTGAAATTAAACTAAATTAATTGTTTCTAGCACTTTAGTATAGGAAAAAGGAGAAGACTTAAAAGTCACTAAAGGTTTCAGAGTCGTCTTTAGTCGTCATATTAATAACAAATAACATTAATAATAATACTAATAGTACTAAATTTGCTTAAATGCAAGCGCTTAATTAATGTAACAGTTTTTTTGTTTTTTGCTTATATCTCGAAAACAGTTACTCCTATCAATTTTTACCTTTTCACCAAAATTAAAGCTGATAAAACTTCCTACAAATTAGTTATTTGCATTTTTCATGTATAACTAACCATAAGCGAGATATAAGTTTGAAAATAATTAATATTTAAAAAAAAGTGCTTTAACAGAAAATGTCTTGTGATTTAAAATACACTTAATTTATTGGGTCCAATACTTTATTAGAAGAAAAAGAAGGTGACATAAAAGTCACTGAAGTCTTCAGAGTCGTTTTTAAATGCTGCATTTTCGTCTTCGTCTCAACCATTGAAAACTGAGTTACATTTTTGTTCAGTAACAGTTGCAGTTTTCTTATTGGTTTTTTGCTTATATCTCGAAAACAGTTACTCCTATCAAATTTTATTTTTCTTTCAAAATTAAAGCAGATAAAATTTCCAACAAAAGAGTTATTTGCATTTTTCTTGTAGGACTAACCATAAGCGAGTTATAGAGTTCGATATAAATAATATTTAACAAAAATTTGCTTTAAAATAAAATGTTCGAAAAACTGAAATTAAACTAAATTAATTGTGTCTAACACTTTAGTAGAGGAAAAAGGAGGAGACATAACAGTCACTAAAGTTTTCAGAGTCGTCATTAGTCGTCATATTAATAACAATAACATTAATAATAACAATACTAGTATTACTAAATTTGGTTATATGCAAGCGCTTAATTAAGGTAACATGTTTTTTGGATTCTTGCTTATATCTCGAAAACAGTTACTCCTATCAATTTTTATCTTTTTACTAAAATTAAAGCTGATAAAATTTCCTACAAAATAGTTATTTGCATTTTTCATGTAGGACTAACCATAAGCGAGATATAATTTTAAAAATAATTAATATTTAAAAAAAAGTGCTTTAACAGAAAATGTCTTGTGATTTAAAATACACTTAATTTATTGGGACCTATACTTTATTAGGAGAAAAAGGAGTTGACATAAAAGTCACTGAAGTCTTCAGAGTCGTTTTTAAATGCTGCATTTTCGTCTTCGTCTCAAACATTGAAAACTGAATTACATTTTTGTTCAGTAACAGCTACAGTTTTCTTATTGGTTTTTTGCTTATATCTCGAAAACAGTTACTCCTATCAATTTTTATCTTTTTTTCAAAATTAAAGCTGATAATATTTCCTACAAAATAGTTATCTGCATTTCTTTTTTAAGACCAACCATAAACGGGTTATAGAGTTGGATATAAATAATCTTTAACAAAAATTTTCTTTAAAATAAAATGTTTGAAAAACTGAAATTAAACAACATTTATTGTGTCTAACACTTTAGTAGAGGAAAAATGAGGAGACATAAAAGTCACTAAAGTCTTCAGAGTCGTCTTTAGTCGTCATATTAATAACAATAACATTAATAATAACAATACTAGTAGTACTAAATTTGCTTATATGCAAGCGCTTAATTAAGGTAACAGTTTTTTGTTTTTTTGTTTACATCTCTCTTTTTTATTACTGAACGACACCATCTTGTGCTATGCTAGGCTTGTGCTAATGTGCTATAAATAAGGTGTTACAATTTTGTGCTGTAAATAAGGTGTTGTGCATTTTGTGCTATAAACGACAGTTTTTTAATTTTTCGTTAATTATTTGTGGTAATAACTTAATAAGTGACTAAGGTTTAAGGTTATGTTAAACTGTAGTCAATAGCGTTTTGCATTTCTTTTGGACTTTCAAACATTTATACTTTACACAAAGAGTTATACTGATATAAATGACGTGATCAATGCTCGTACTATAACCAATAATCCAATTTTGTGCTACTTTTTATGAACATTAGTTTTTACATGTAAATTTCATATCAGAGGTGTACGCTTCTAGAATTGCTGATAATAATTATTATTCTATCCTCTGTTCCTTTTGTGTCCTTTCCGTGGCCTACCTGTGCTTGTTTTTTTATTTTGAGTCACTACGAACGGCCGCGTAGTGTGAAGCGTGTGTCCTTGTCTTTATTCCCTTGCCTGATTGTATTTATCAACTCACTCATAATGAGTGTCTGCTATAAATGCAAAAGTAGCGTCGTGAATTCTATCGCTTGCTTAAATTGCAAAAAAGCGTATCACCCCAGTTGCTTAAGAGCCTTTAAAAACTATTCTGCGATTGGTCAAGATCTGACATCAATAAGTGCATGCCCTTGTTGCGATAAATTAAAATCTTTACAAAATCCCACTTCTCCGACTCTAAATATCTCTACTAATACTATATTTGAAGACCTTGGTATCCTAAAGCAAGAAACCGACTTAATAAAAAAAACTCTTGATGATTTAAAAACGTTTATAACTGAATCACCGACTACTGTTTGTACTTTTGATAAAATAGATGAATATGTACGCAAAAGTTTTGATGATCTTGAAAGCAAATTAATTTCTTTGTTAAAGGATACCCTTAATCGTGAAATTGAGAAATTAAAAAATTCAATAAAAAACGAAGTAATAGCAGAATTCTCTACTAATTTGAACCGTACCAATGATAATATTAAAACTGCCAACTCTTCTGATTTAACTTTGAAATCTACAAATTCAAAGAATGTAAGTACCCAGTCCGTGTCTAAGACGAACAGATATAAAGTTCGTATATTTGCTGATCAAAAAGGACGTCATTGTATAGACTTATTAGAAACTTATATTCCAGTTAGCAAATATGTGATCCAATCCGTAGTAAAACCTTATTCCTCGTTACAAGAGCTTCTTAAAACTGAAAACAACAACGAGCAACTTGGCAATAATGATTTTGTTGTAATATACGCTGGAAATCATGAAGCACAAAAAGGAAAAATCCCTTATGAAAATACTCTAAATGAACTTATCAATCATAAATTTTTAAATACTAATATCATTCTTATCGGATGTCCATATTTTGTTAATCGTCCCATTTTGAATAATTTTGTTTATGAATTGAATTGTAATTTTTATAATGTGGCTAAAAATAATAAGAACATATATTACTTAGACTCAAACGATAAAATTTTTGATCAATTCAAGACGGATAACTTTGTAATAAATAAAGCTGTTAAAAGGTGCATTATAAAAAACCTGGGCGACCTAATCACTGAGTGCCAAGACCATACAAATAGATCTGCAGTTGAACAAAATCCAGTAGCAACGTTTCTTGACACATCTCTGCCATCAGTTGATAAATCTGACTCTCAGTCTTTTTAAATCGCTTCGTCTGTTTACAGCCCTCACATTCTAAAATATCTATATCAATCAATAAAAAAACTGTCAATAGTTTTCATGGCATCTACCAAAATGTTAGGGGATTAAAATCAAAATCAGTTACATTTTTTAATTCATTTTTGTCTACGTCTGATGAATTTGATTTAATTGTTATTACTGAGTCTTGGTTAGATGACACCGTCTTGGATGGTGAATTGTTTTCTGATAATTATTATGTTTTTCGTCGGGACAGAGATCTCCGCCACCTGGGTATCCATAGAGGTGGTGGTGTGCTTATAGCAGTTAATAACAAATATAACTGTCGTCAACTCGATATATCTAATATTAGTCGTAGAAGTTCTCCTGCTATTGATCTGGTTGCAATAAAAATAAATGTAACAAGTTATCAACATCTCTTCGTGTTTGTAGTCTACATTCCTCCTTCTATTTCCTTTAGTGATTTTGACAATTTTTTTGATCTTCTTAATAATTTTGATGAGATTAATAATGACAATGTTTTATTCTTAGGAGACTTTAACACTCCTTTATTCAGTGGATTTTCAAAAAACAATTTTAGTATTTCTCTCAAACACTTCGCTTCTTTTCATAATTTTAATCAATTTAATAACATACGTAATAATAGGAATAATATATTGGATCTCATCTTTTCCAACATGGACTGTGCCGTTAGCAAGTCCTCTTTCTCGTTTGTTCCTGAAGATCTTTTCCATCCGAGTTTGGAGTTTACCCTCGATATTGTAGCAAAAACTCCTGATAAGTTCTATATGAATAGGGACCACGTCGCATTTAATTTTAAAAAAGCAAATTTTGATTGTCTATACACTACTTAACAGGTAGTTGATTGGTCCGAACTGGAGAAGTTTAGCGATGTGAATGAGGCATGTCGAGTTTTTTATGAAACCCTCTACAATTGTTTTGAGTTATCTGTTCCAAAACTATTTTGTCGTAAAAACTACCGCACATTTCCTACTTGGTTCAACACTGACATTATCAATTGTCTACGTCGTAAATCTAACATTTTAAAGAAATATCGTCGAACTAAAAATATGCATTTCTATGAGGAGTTTAAGAAACTTCGATCTCTTTCAAAATCCCTAATAACTACTGCCTATTCTCAATACATCGGCCACATGGAAAACACTATCTCCAAAGATCCAAAGAAATTCTGGTCTTTTGTTCAGGCTAAAAAGCGTAACTCTAGAATTCCGGGTGTGTTGTATCATAATGGTAATGCAATATCAAATCCTAATGATATAGTAAATAGTTTCGCTAAATTCTTCAAAAGTGTTTTTTCTGACATGACTTTGACTTCAGATAGTCCCTCGATGATGACGAATCTAAATAGTTTTATTACTGTAAACGAGATTAATGAGCATGAAATAATCCGGGTATTAAAGCGATCTAAAGACACACTTACTGCTAGTTGTGATGGTATCCCCAGCTTTTTATTAAGGGATTGTGCACATATTTTTTCTAAACCACTCGTATACATTTTTAATTTAATATTGCAAACTTCGACGTTTCCTAACATATGGAAAATAGCACACGTTTGTCCTGTCTTCAAAACGGGTGATATAACACAAATTCAAAACTACAGGCCAATTTCAATCTTGTGTAATTTCTCGAAAGTTTTTGAGTCAATTATTTACGACCGCATCTACTCTTCTGTAAAAAGATTTATATCACCTTCGCAGCATGGATTTGTTGAAAAAAGATCAACTGTTACAAATCTAGCCTGTTTTACTCAGTTCATATCTGACGCTTTGGACAGAAAAGGTCAGGTTGATGTCATTTATATGGACTTCAAAAAAGCATTTGATCAAATTGATCATCATCTGTTATTGTTAAAACTTGATCAGTATGGTTTCTCCGGTTCTTTGCTATCCCTAATAAAATCTTATCTTGCTAATCGAGAGCAAAGGGTTAAATATCGTAACTACATTTCGGATAGTTACGTTGCAACTTCGGGTGTGCCGCAAGGTTCCAATCTTGGACCCTTATTATTTTTGCTTTTCATTAATGATATATGTGGTTCTTTATCAACATGCGCTAAACTTCTCTTTGCCGATGATCTTAAAATTTACACAGAAATAAAATCTATAGAGGACTGCCTCACTTTACAGAACAATATTAACGCAGTAGTGAAATGGTGTAATGAAAATCGCCTTTATCTAAACCCATCCAAATGTAACGTTATGTCTTACACTAAAAAGCGCGAATTCCTTGAATTTGTATATGATATTTCGTCCGTAACACTGCATCGTACCTTTATTATTAAAGATTTGGGAGTTATTTTCGATACGGAACTCGCATTCAGTGAGCACATTAGGGATGTTACGGCTAGAGCGATTAAGTCATATGGATTCATCTATAGAAATTGTCGAGATTTTAAGAACTTATCAGTTATGAAGACCCTATTCTTCTCGTTAGTTAGAAGCAAACTGGAATACGGCGCACTTATTTGGCACCCGATTTATAAAATCCATATAGATCAACTCGAAAACATACAGCGACGATTCCTAAAATTCCTAGTTTTTATAATAGATGGAAATTATCCTATAAGGGGCTATGACCAGAACTTGCTTTTGAATAGATTTGGTCTCCAATCTTTACAGTTTCGCCGTATTTGTATTATAATTAAATTTCTGTATAATTTAATTAATAATAACATCGACTGTTCTTGGCTATTAAATATGTTAAATTTTGCTGTTCCACGTTTAAACTCCAGACAAGCCATGACATTTTATCCTATAGCGAGAAGGACCAATGTAGCTGATAAGTCTCCTATCGTATTAATGACTACCCTATTTAATAATGTATGTAAAGACGGTGATATCAACTATAATTCGTGGCCGAAGATTGTTTCGTCTTTATCATTAGTATAGTATTAGTGTAGTTCTAAGTTTTTGTATATATTTACTGTAAATGGGTCTCCTGTAGTAAATAAAGGCTTATTATTATTATTATTATTATTATTATTAAAACAGTTACTTCTATCAATTCTTATCTTTTTACCAAAATTAAAGCTGATAAAATTTCCTTCAAAATAGTTAATTGCATTTTTCATGTAGGACTAACCATAAGCGAGATAAAAGTTTGAAAATAATTAATAATTAAAAAAAGTGTGCTTTAACAGAAAATGTCTTCTGATTTAAAAAACACTTAATTTATTGGGTCCAATACTTTATTAGAAGAAAAAGGAGGTGACATAATAGTCACTGAAGTTTTCAGAGTCGTTTTTAAATGCTGCATTTTCGTCTTCGTCTCAAACATTGAAAACTGAATTACATTTTTGTTCAGTAACAGTTACAGTTTTCTTATTGGTTTTTTGCTTATATCTCGAAAACAGTTACTCCTAGCAAATTTTATCTTTCTTTAAAAATTAAAGCTGATAAAATTTCCTACAAAATAGTTATTTGCATTTTTCATGTAGGACCAACCATAAGCGAGTTATAGAGTTGGATATAAATAATATTTAACAAAAATTTGCTTTAAAATAAAATGTTTGAAAAACCGAAATTAAACTAAATTAATTGGGTCTAACACTTTAGCAGAGGAAAAAGAGAAGACATAAAAGTCACCAAAGTCTTCAGAGTCGTTTTTAGTCGTCATATTAATAACAATAATATTAATAATAATAATACTAATAGTACTAAATTTGCTTATATGCAAGCGCTTAATTAAGGTAACAGTTTTTTGGTTTCTTGCTTATATCTCGAAAACAGTTACTCCTATAAATTTTTATCTTTTTACTAAAATTAAAGCTGATAAAGTTTCCTACAAAATAGTTATTTGCATTTCTTTTGTAGGACCAACCATAAGCGAGTTATAGAGTTGGATATAAATAATATTTAACAAAAATTTGCTTTAAAATAAAATGTTTGAAAAACTGAAATTAAACTAAATTAATTGTTTCTAGCACTTTAGTATAGGAAAAAGGAGAAGACTTTAAAGTCACTAAAGGTTTCAGAGTCATCTTTAGTCGTCATATTAATAACAAATAACATTAATAATAATACTAATAGTACTAAATTTGCTTAAATGCAAGCGCTTAATTAAGGTAACAGTTTTTTTGTTTTTTGCTTATATCTCGAAAACAGTTACTCCTATCAATTTTTACCTTTTCACCAAAATTAAAGCTGATAAAACTTCCTACAAATTAGTTATTTGCATTTTTCATGTATAACTAACCATAAGCGAGATATAAGTTTGAAAATAATTAATATTTAAAAAAAAGTGCTTTAACAGAAAATGTCTTGTGATTTAAAATACACTTAATTTATTGGGTCCAATACTTTATTAGAAGAAAAAGAAGGTGACATAAAAGTCACTGAAGTCTTCAGAGTCGTTTTTAAATGCTGCATTTTCGTCTTCGTCTCAACCATTGAAAACTGAGTTACATTTTTGTTCAGTAACAGTTGCAGTTTTCTTATTGGTTTTTTGCTTATATCTCGAAAACAGTTACTCCTATCAAATTTTATTTTTCTTTCAAAATTAAAGCAGATAAAATTTCCAACAAAAGAGTTATTTGCATTTTTCTTGTAGGACTAACCATAAGCGAGTTATAGAGTTCGATATAAATAATATTTAACAAAAATTTGCTTTAAAATAAAATGTTTGAAAAACTGAAATTAAACTAAATTGTGTCTAACACTTTAGTAGAGGAAAAAGGAGGAGACATAACAGTCACTAAAGTTTTCAGAGTCGTCATTAGTCGTCATATTAATAACAATAACATTAATAATAACAATACTAGTATTACTAAATTTGGTTATATGCAAGCGCTTAATTAAGGTAACAGTTTTTTTGTTTTTTGCTTATATCTCGAAAACAGTTACTCCTATCAATTTTTACCTTTTCACCAAAATTAAAGCTGATATAACTTCCTACAAATTAGTTATTTGCATTTTTCATGTATAACTAACCATAAGCGAGATATAAGTTTGAAAATAATTAATATTTAAAAAAAGTGCTTTAACAGAAAATGTCTTGTGATTTAAAATACACTTAATTTATTGGGTCCAATACTTTATTAGAAGAAAAAGAAGGTGACATAAAAGTCACTGAAGTCTTCAGAGTCGTTTTTAAATGCTGCATTTTCGTCTTCGTCTCAATCATTGAAAACTGAGTTACATTTTTGTTCAGTAACAGTAGCAGTTTTCTTATTGGTTTTTTGCTTATATCTCGAAAACAGTTACTCCTATCAAATTTTATTTTTCTTTCAAAATTAAAGCAGATAAAATTTCCAACAAAAGAGTTATTTGCATTTTTCTTGTAGGACTAACCATAAGCGAGTTATAGAGTTCGATATAAATAATATTTAACAAAAATTTGCTTTAAAATAAAATGTTTGAAAAACTGAAATTAAACTAAATTGTGTCTAACACTTTAGTAGAGGAAAAAGGAGGAGACATAACAGTCACTAAAGTTTTCAGAGTCGTCATTAGTCGTCATATTAATAACAATAACATTAATAATAACAATACTAGTATTACTAAATTTGGTTATATGCAAGCGCTTAATTAAGGTAACAGTTTTTTGGTTTTTTACTTATATCTCGAAAACAGTTACTTCTATCAATTTTTATCTTTTTACCAAAATTATAGCTGAGAAAATTTCCTACAAAATAGTTAATTGCATTTTTTATGTAGGACTAACCATAAGCGAGATAAAAGTTTGAAATTAATTAATAATTAAAAAAAAATGTGCTTTAACAGAAAATGTCTTGTGATTTAAAAGACACTTAATTTATTGGGTCCAATACTTTATTAGGAAAAAAAGGAGGTGACATAAAAGTCACTGAAGTCTTCAGAGTCGTTTTTAAATGCTGCATTTTCGTCTTCGTCTCAAACATTGAAAACTGCATTACATTTTGGTTCAGTAACAGTTACAGTTTTCTTATTGGTTTTTTGCTTATATCTCGAAAACAGTTACTCCTATCAATTTTTATCTTTCTTTCAAAATTAAAGCTGATAATATTTCCTACAAAATAGTTATCTGCATTTCTTTTGTAAGACCAACCATAAACGGGTTATAGAGTTGGATATAAATAATCTTTAACAAAAATTTTCTTTAAAATAAAATGTTTGAAAAACTGAAATTAAACAACATTAATTGTGTCTAACACTTTAGTAGAGGAAAAATGAGGAGACATAAAAGTCACTAAAGTCTTCAGAGTCGTCTTTAGTCGTCATATTAATAACAATAACATTAATAATAACAATATTAGTAGTACTAAATTTGCTTATATGCAAGCGCTTAATTAAGGTAACAGTTTTTTGGTTTTTTTTTTACATCTCGAAAACAGTTACTTTTATCAATTCTTATCTTTTTACCAAAATTAAAGCTGATAAAATTTCCTTCAAAATAGTTAATTGCATTTTTCATGTAGGACTAACCATAAGCGAGATAAAAGTTTGAAAATAATTAATAATTAAAAAAAGTGTGCTTTAACAGAAAATGTCTTTTGATTTAAAATACACTTAATTTATTGGGTCCAATACTTTATTAGAAGAAAAAGGAGGTGACATAATAGTCACTGAAGTTTTCAGAGTCGTTTTTAAATGCTGCATTTTCGTCTTCGTCTCAAACATTGAAAACTGAATTACATTTTTGTTCAGTAACAGTTACAGTTTTCTTATTGGTTTTTTGCTTATATCTCGAAAACAGTTACTCCTAGCAAATTTTATCTTTCTTTAAAAATTAAAGCTGATAAAATTTTCTACAAAATAGTTATTTGCATTTTTGATGTAGGACCAAACATAAGCGAGTTATAGAGTTGGATATAAATAATATTTAGCAAAAATTTGCTTTAAAATAAAATGTTTGAAAAACCGAAATTAAACTAAATTAATTAGGTCTAACACTTTAGCAGAGGAAAAAGAGAAGACATAAAAATCACCAAAGTCTTCAGAGTCGTTTTTAGTCGTCATATTAATAACAATAACATTAATAATAATAATACTAATAGTACTAAATTTGCTTATATGCAAGCGCTTAATTAAGGTAACAGTTTTTTGGTTTTTTGCTTATATCTCGAAAACAGTTACTCCAATCAATTTTTATCTTTTTACTAAAATTAAAGCTGATAAAATTTTCTACAAAATAGTTATTTGCAGCTTTAACAGAAAATGTCTTGTGATTTAAAATACACTTAATTTATTGGGTCCAATACTTTATTAGAAAAAAAAGGAGGTGACATAAAAGTCACTGAAGTCTTCAGAGTCGTTTTTAAATGCTGCATTTTCGTCTTCGTCTCAAACATTGAAAACTGAATTACATTTTTGTTCAGTAACTGTAACAGTTTGCACTTTGGTTTTTTGCTTATATCTCTAAAACAGTTATTCCTATCAATTTTTATCTTTCTTTCAAAATTAAAGCTGATAAAATTTCCTACAAAATAGTTATTTACATTTTTCTTGTAGGATCAAGCATAAGCGAGTTATGTAGTTGGAAATAAATAATATTTAACAAAAATTTGCTTTAAAATAAAATATTTGAAAAACTGAAATTAAACTAAATTAATTGTGTCTAGCACTTTAGTAGATGAAAAAGGAGAAGACATAAAAGTCACTAAACTTTTCAGAGTCGTCTTTAGTCGTCATATTAATAACAATAACATTAATAATAATAATACTAATAGTACTAAATTTGCTTATATGCAAACGCTTAACTAAGGTAACAGTTTTTTGGTTTCTTGCTTATATCTCGAAAACAGTTACTCCTATCAATTTTTATCTTTCTTTCAAAATTAAAGCTGATAAAATTTCCAACAAAATAGTTATTTGCATTTTTCTTGTAGGACCAACCATAAGCGAGTTATAGAGATGGATATAAATAAAATTTACCAAAAATTTGCTTTAAAATAAAATGTTTGAAAAACTGAAATTAAACTAAATTAATTGTGTCTAACACTTTAGTAGAGGAAAAAGAAGAAGACATAAAAATCACTAAAAATTTCAGAGTCGTCTTTAGTTGTCATATTAATAACAATAACATTAATAATAATAATACTAATAGAACTAAATTTGCTTATATGCAAACGCTTAATTAAGGTAACAGTTTTTTTGTTTTTTGCTTAAATCTCGGAAACAGTTACTCCTATCAATTTTTACTTTTTCACCAAAATTAAAGCTGATAAAACTTCCTACAAAATAGTTTTTTGCATTTTTCATGTAGAACTAACCATAAGCGAGATATAAGTTTGAAAATAATTAATAATTAAAAAAAAATGTGCTTTAACAGAAAATGTCTTGTGATTTAAAATACACTTAATTTATTGGGTCCAATACTTTATTAGAAGAAAAAGGAGGTGACAGTAAATGCTGCATTTCCGTCTTCGACACAAACATTGAAAACTGAATTACATTTTTGTTCAGTAACTGTTACAGTTTTCACTTTGGTTTTTTGCTTATATCTCGAAAACAGTTACTCCTATCAAATTTTATCTTTTTTTCAAAATTAAAGCTGATAAAATTTCCAACAAAATAATTATTTGCATTTTTCTTGTAGGACCAACCATAAGCGAGTTATAGAGTTGGATATAAATAATATTTAACAAAAATTTGCTTTAAAATAAAATGTTTGAAAAACTGAAATTAAACTAAATTAATTGTGTCTAGCACTTTAGTAGATGAAAAAGGAGAAGACATAAAAGTCACTAAACTTTTCAGAGTCGTCTTTAGTCGTCATATTAATAACAATAACATTAATAATAATAATACTAATAGTACTAAATTTGCTTATATGCAAACGCTTAACTAAGGTAACAGTTTTTTGGTTTCTTGCTTATATCTCGAAAACAGTTACTCCTATCAATTTTTATCTTTCTTTCAAAATTAAAGCTGATAAAATTTCCAACAAAATAGTTATTTGCATTTTTCTTGTAGGACCAACCATAAGCGAGTTATAGAGATGGATATAAATAAAATTTACCAAAAATTTGCTTTAATAATAATAATAATAATAATAATAATAATAAGCCTTTATTTACTACAGGAATCCCATTTACAGTAAATATATACAAAAACTTAGAACTACACTAATACTATACTAATGATATAGACGAAACAATCTTCCGCCACGAATCATAGTTGATATCACCGTCTTTACATACATTATTAAATAGGGTAGTCATTAATACGATAGGAGACTTATCAGCTACATTGGTCCTTCTCGCTATAGGATAAAATGTCATGGCTTGTCTGGAGTTTAAACGTGGAACAGCAAAATTTAACATATTTAATAGCCAAGAACAGTCGATGTTATTATTAATTAAATTATACAGACATTTAATTATAATACAAATACGGCGAAAATGTAAAGATTGGAGACCGAATCTATTCAAAAGCAAGTTCTGGTCATAGCCCCTTATAGGATAATTTCCATCTATTATAAAAACTAGGAATTTTAGGAATCGTCGCTGTATGTTTTCGAGTTGATCTATATGGATTTTATAAATCGGGTGCCAAATAAGTGCGCCGTATTCCAGTTTGCTTCTAACTAACGAGAAGAATAGGGTCTTCATAACTGATAAGTTCTTAAAATCTCGACAATTTCTATAGATGAATCCATATGACTTAATCGCTCTAGCCGTAACATCCCTAATATGCTCACTGAATGCGAGTTCAGTATCGAAAATAACTCCCAAATCTTTAATAATAAAGGTACGATGCAGTGTTGCGGACGAAATATCATATACAAATTCAAGGAATTCGCGCTTTTTAGTGTAAGACATAACGTTACATTTGGATGGGTTTAGATAAAGGCGATTTTCATTACACCATTTCACTACTGCGTTAATATTGTTCTGTAAAGTGAGGCAGTCCTCTATAGATTTTATTTCTGTGTAAATTTTAAGATCATCGGCAAAGAGAAGTTTAGCGCATGTTGATAAAGAACCACATATATCATTAATGAAAAGCAAAAATAATAAGGGTCCAAGATTGGAACCTTGCGGCACACCCGAAGTTGCAACGTAACTATCCGAAATGTAGTTACGATATTTAACCCTTTGCTCTCGATTAGCAAGATAAGATTTTATTAGGGATAGCAAAGAACCGGAGAAACCATACTGATCAAGTTTTAACAATAACAGATGATGATCAATTTGATCAAATGCTTTTTTGAAGTCCATATAAATGACATCAACCTGACCTTTTCTGTCCAAAGCGTCAGATATGAACTGAGTAAAACAGGCTAGATTTGTAACAGTTGATCTTTTTTCAACAAATCCATGCTGCGAAGGTGATATAAATCTTTTTACAGAAGAGTAGATGCGGTCGTAAATAATTGACTCAAAAACTTTCGAGAAATTACACAAGATTGAAATTGGCCTGTAGTTTTGAATTTGTGTTATATCACCCGTTTTGAAGACAGGACAAACGTGTGCTATTTTCCATATGTTAGGAAACGTCGAAGTTTGCAATATTAAATTAAAAATGTATACGAGTGGTTTAGAAAAAATATGTGCACAATCCCTTAATAAAAAGCTGGGGATACCATCACAACCAGCAGTAAGTGTGTCTTTAGATCGCTTTAATACCCGGATTATTTCATGCTCATTAATCTCGTTCACAGTAACAAAACTATTTAGATTCGTCATCATCGAGGGACTATCTGAAGTCAAAGTCATGTCAGAAAAAACACTTTTGAAGAATTTAGCGAAACTATTTACTATATCATTAGGATTTGATATTGCATTACCATTATGATACAACACACCCGGAATTCTAGAGTTACGCTTTTTAGCTTGAACAAAAGACCAGAATTTCTTTGGATCTTTGGAGATAGTGTTTTCCATGTGGCCGATGTATTGAGAATAGGCAGTAGTTATTAGGGATTTTGAAAGAGATCGAAGTTTCTTAAACTCTTCATAGAAATGCATATTTTTAGTTCGACGATATTTCTTTAAAATGTTAGATTTACGACGTAGACAATTGATAATGTCAGTGTTGAACCAAGTAGGAAATGTGCGGTAGTTTTTACGACAAAATAGTTTTGGAACAGATAACTCAAAACAATTGTAGAGGGTTTCATAAAAAACTCGACATGCCTCATTCACATCACTAAACTTCTCCAGTTCGGACCAATCAACTACCTGTAAAGTAGTGTATAGACAATCAAAATTTGCTTTTTTAAAATTAAATGCGACGTGGTCCCTATTCATATAGAACTTATCAGGAGTTTTTGCTACAATATCGAGGGTAAACTCCAAACTCGGATGGAAAGGATCTTCAGGAACAAACGAGAAAGAGGACTTGCTAACGGCACAGTCCATGTTGGAAAAGATGAGATCCAATATATTATTCCTATTATTACGTATGTTATTAAATTGATTAAAATTATGAAAAGAAGCGAAGTGTTCGAGAGAAATACTAAAATTGTTTTTTGAAAATCCACTGAATAAAGGAGTGTTAAAGTCTCCTAAGAATAAAACGTTGTCATTATTAATCTCGTCAAAATTATTAAGAAGATCAAAAAAATTGTCAAAATCACTAAAAGAAATAGAAGGAGGAATGTAGACTACAAACACGAAGAGATGTTGATAACTTGTTACATTTATTTTTATTGCAACCAGATCAATAGCAGGAGAACTTCTACGACTAATATTAGATATATCGAGTTGACGACAGTTATATTTGTTATTAACTGCTATAAGCACACCACCACCTCTATGGATACCCAGGTGGCGGAGATCTCTGTCCCGACGAAAAACATAATAATTATCAGAAAACAATTCACCATCCAAGACGGTGTCATCTAACCAAGACTCAGTAATAACAATTAAATCAAATTCATCAGACGTAGATAAAAATGAATTAAAAAATGTAACTGATTTTGATTTTAATCCCCTAACATTTTGGTAGATGCCATGAAAACTATTGACAGTTTTTTTATTGATTGATATAGATATTTTAGAATGTGAGGGCTGTAAACAGACGAAGCGATTTAAAAAGACTGAGAGTCAGATTTATCAACTGATGGCAGAGATGTGTCAAGAAACGTTGCTACTGGATTTTGTTCAACTGCAGATCTATTTGTATGGTCTTGGCACTCAGTGATTAGGTCGCCCAGGTTTTTTATAATGCACCTTTTAACAGCTTTATTTATTACAAAGTTATCCGTCTTGAATTGATCAAAAATTTTATCGTTTGAGTCTAAGTAATATATGTTCTTATTATTTTTAGCCACATTATAAAAATTACAATTCAATTCATAAACAAAATTATTCAAAATCGGACGATTAACAAAATATGGACAGCCGATAAGAATGATATTAGTATTTAAAAATTTATGATTGATAAGTTCATTTAGAGTATTTTCATCAGGGATTTTTCCTTTTTGTGCTTCATGATTTCCAGCGTATATTACAACAAAATCATTATTGCCAAGTTGCTCGTTGTTGTTTTCAGTTTTAAGAAGCTCTTGTAACGAGGAATAAGGTTTTACTACGGATTGGATCACATATTTGCTAACTGGAATATAAGTTTCTAATAAGTCTATACAATGACGTCCTTTTTGATCAGCAAATATACGAACTTTATATCTGTTCGTCTTAGACACGGACTGGGTACTTACATTCTTTGAATTTGTAGATTTCAAAGTTAAATCAGAAGAGTTGGCAGTTTTAATATTATCATTGGTACGGTTCAAATTAGTAGAGATTTCTGCTATTACTTCGTTTTTAATTGAATTTTTTAATTTCTCAATTTCACGATTAAGGGTATCCTTTAACAAAGAAATTAATTTGCTTTCAAGATCATCAAAACTTTTGCGTACATATTCATCTATTTTATCAAAAGTACAAACAGTAGTCGGTGATTCAGTTATAAACGTTTTTAAATCATCAAGAGTTTTTTTTATTAAGTCGGTTTCTTGCTTTAGGATACCAAGGTCTTCAAATATAGTATTAGTAGAGATATTTAGGGTCGGAGAAGTGGGATTTTGTAAAGATTTTAATTTATCGCAACAAGGGCATGCACTTATTGATGTCAGATCTTGACCAATCGCAGAATAGTTTTTAAAGGCTCTTAAGCAACTGGGGTGATACGCTTTTTTGCAATTTAAGCAAGCGATAGAATTCACGACGCTACTTTTGCATTTATAGCAGACACTCATTATGAGTGAGTTGATAAATACAATCAGGCAAGGGAATAAAGACAAGGACACACGCTTCACACTACGCGGCCGTTCGTAGTGACTCAAAATAAAAAAACAAGCACAGGTAGGCCACGGAAAGGACACAAAAGGAACAGAGGATAGAATAATAATTATTATCAGCAATTCTAGAAGCGTACGCCTCTGATATGAAATTTACATGTAAAAACTAATGTCCATAAAAAGTAGCACAAAATTGGATTATTGGTTATAGTACGAGCATTGATCACGTCATTTATATCAGTATAACTCTTTGTGTAAAGTATAAATGTTTGAAAGTCCAAAAGAAATGCAAAACGCTATTGACTACAGTTTAACATAACCTTAAACCTTAGTCACTTATTAAGTTATTACCACAAATAATTAACGAAAAATTAAAAAACTGTCGTTTATAGCACAAAATGCACAACACCTTATTTACAGCACAAAATTGTAACACCTTATTTATAGCACATTAGCACAAGCCTAGCATAGCACAAGATGGCGTTTATATGTTTAGATGAAGTGAAATATATGAAGTTTAAAATAAAATGTTTAAAAAACTGAAATTAAACTAAATTAATTGTGTCTAACACTTTAGTAGAGGAAAAAGAAGAAGACATAAAAATCACTAAAAATTTCAGAGTCGTCTTTAGTCGTCGTATTAATAACAATAACATTAATAATAATGATACTAATAGAACTAAATTTGCTTATATGCAAACGCTTAATTAAGGTAACAGTTTTTTTGTTTTTTTCTTAAATCTCGAAAACAGTTACTCCTATCAATTTTTACCTTTTCACTAAAATTAAAGCTGATAAAACTTCCTACAAAATAGTTTTTTGCATTTTTCATGTAGAACTAACCATAAGCGAGATATAAATTTGAAAATAATTAACAATTAAAAAAAAATGTGCTTTAACAGAAAATGTCTTGTGATTTAAAATACACTTAATTTATTGGGTCCAATACTTTATTAGAAGAAAAAGGAGGTGACAGTAAATGCTGCATTTTCGTCTTCGTCTCAAACATTGAAAACTGAATTACATTTTTGTTCAGTATTTGTTACAGTTTTCACTTTGGTTTTTTGCTTATATCTCGAAAACAGTTACTCCTATCAAATTTTATCTTTTTTTTCAAAATTAAAGCTGATAAAATTTTCAACAAAATAATTATTTGCATTTTTCTTGCAGGACCAACCATAAGCGAGTTATAGAGTTGGATATAAATAATATTTAACAAAAATTTGCTTTAAAATAAAATGTTTGAAAAACCGAAATTAAACTAAATTAATTGGGTCGAACACTTTAGTAGAGGAAAAAGGAGAAGACATAAAAGTCACCAAAGTCTTCAGTGTCGTTTTTAGTCGTCATATTAATAACAATAACATTAATAATTAATAATATTAAATTTGCTTATATGCAAGCGCTTAATTAAGGTAACAGTTTTTTGGTTTCTTGCTTATATCTCGAAAACAGTTACTCCTATCAATTTTTATCTTTTTACTAAAATTAAAGCTGATAAAATTTTCTACGAAATAGTTATTTGCAGCTTTAACAGAAAATGTCTTGTGATTTAAAACACACTTAATTTATTGGGTCCAATACTTTATTAGAAAAAAAAGGAGGTGACATAAAAGTCACTGAAGTCTTCAGAGTCGTTTTTAAATGCTGCATTTTCGTCTTCGTCTCAAACATTGAAAACTGAATTACATTTTTGTTCAGTAACTGTAACAGTTTTCACTTTGGTTTTTTGCTTATATCTCGAAAACAGTTACTCCTATCAATTTTTATCTTTCTTTCAAAATTAAAGCTGATAAAATTTCCTACAAAATAGTTATTTACATTTTTCTTGTTGGACCAAGCATAAGCGAGTTATGTAGTTGGATATAAATAATATTTACCAAAAATTTGCTTTAAAATAAAATGTTTGAAAAACTGAAATTAAACTAAATTAATTGTGTCTAGCACTTTAGTAGATAAAAAAGGAGAAGACATAAAAGTCACTAAACTTTTCAGAGTCGTCTTTAGTCGTCATATTAATAACAATAACATTAATAATAATAATACTAATAGTACTAAATTTGCTTATATGCAAACGCTTAATTAAGGTAACAGTTTTTTGGTTTCTTGCTTATATCTCGAAAACAGTTACTCCTATCAATTTTTATCTTTCTTTCAAAATTAAAGCTGATAAAATTTCCAACAAAATAGTTATTTGCATTTTTCTTGTAGGACCAACCATAAGCGAGTTATAGAGATGGATATAAATAAAATTTACCAAAAATTTGCTTTAAAATAAAATGTTTGAAAAACTGAAATTAAACTAAATTAATTGTGTCTAACACTTTAGTAGAGGAAAAAGAAGAAGACATAAAAATCACTAAAAATTTCAGAGTCGTCTTTAGTCGTCATATTAATAACAATAACATTAATAATAATAATACTAATAGAACTAAATTTGCTTATATGCAAACGCTTAATTAAGGTAACAGTTTTTTTGTTTTTTGCTTAAATCTCGAAAACAGTTACTCCTATCAATTTTTACCTTTTCACCAAACTTAAAGCTGATAAAACTTCCTACAAAATAGTTTTTTGCATTTTTCATGTAGAACTAACCATAAGCGAGATATAAGTTTGAAAATAATTAATAATTAAAAAAAAATGTGCTTTAACAGAAAATGTCTTGTGATTTAAAATACACTTAATTTATTGGGTCCAATACTTTATTAGAAGAAAAAGGAGGTGACAGTAAATGCTGCATTTTCGTCTTCGTCTCAAACATTGAAAACTGAATTACATTTTTGTTCAGTAACTGTTACAGTTTTCACTTTGGTTTTTTGCTTATATCTCGAAAACAGTTACTCCTATCAAATTTTATCTTTTTTTTCAAAATTAAAGCTGATAAAATTTTCAACAAAATAATTATTTGCATTTTTCTTGTAGGACCAACCATAAGCGAGTTATAGAGTTGGATATAAATAATATTTAACAAAAATTTGCTTTAAAATAAAATGTTTGAAAAACCGAAATTAAACTAAATTAATTGGGTCGAACACTTTAGTAGAGGAAAAAGGAGAAGACATAAAAGTCACCAAAGTCTTCAGTGTCGTTTTTAGTCGTCATATTAATAACAATAACATTAATAATTAATAATATTAAATTTGCTTATATGCAAGCGCTTAATTAAGGTAACAGTTTTTTGGTTTCTTGCTTATATCTCGAAAACAGTTACTCCTATCAATTTTTATCTTTTTACTAAAATTAAAGCTGATAAAATTTTCTACGAAATAGTTATTTGCAGCTTTAACAGAAAATGTCTTGTGATTTAAAACACACTTAATTTATTGGGTCCAATACTTTATTAGAAAAAAAAGGAGGTGACATAAAAGTCACTGAAGTCTTCAGAGTCGTTTTTAAATGCTGCATTTTCGTCTTCGTCTCAAACATTGAAAACTGAATTACATTTTTGTTCAGTAACTGTAACAGTTTTCACTTTGGTTTTTTGCTTATATCTCGAAAACAGTTACTCCTATCAATTTTTATCTTTCTTTCAAAATTAAAGCTGATAAAATTTCCTACAAAATAGTTATTTGCATTTTTCATGTAGGACTAACCATAAGCGAGTTATAGAGTTGGATATAAATAATCTTTAACAAAAATTTGCTTTAAAATAAAATGTTTCAAAAACCGAAATTAAACTAAATTAATTGGGTCTAACACTTTAGTAGAGGAAAAAGGAGAAGACATAAAAGTCACCAAAGTCTTCAGAGTCGTTTTTAGTCGTCATATTAATAACAATAACATTAATAATAATAATACTAATAGTACTAAATTTGCTTATATGCAAGCGCTTAATTAAGGTAACAGTTTTTTGGTTTCTTGCTTACATCTCGAAAACAGTTACTCCTATCAATTTTTATCTGTTTACTAAAATTAAAGCTGATAAAATTTCCTACAAAATAGTTTTTTGCATTTTGCATGTAGGACTAACCATAGGTGAGATATAAGTTTGAAAATAATTATTAATTTAAAAAAAAGTGCTTTAACAGAAAATGTCTTGTTATTTAAAATACACTTAATTTATTGGGTGCAATACTTTATTAGAAGAAAAAGGAGGTTACGTAAAAGTCACTGAAGTCTTCAGAGTCGTTTTTAAATGCTGCATTTTCGTCTTCGTCTCAAACATTGAAAACTGAATTACATTTTTGTTCAGTAACTGTAACAGTTTGCACTTTGGTTTTTTGCTTATATCTCGAAAACAGTTATTCCTATCAATTTTTATCTTTCTTTCAAAATTAAAGCTGATAAAATTTCCTACAAAATAGTTATTTACATTTTTCTTGTTGGACCAAGCATAAGCGAGTTATGTAGTTGGATATAAATAATATTTACCAAAAATTTGCTTTAAAATAAAATGTTTGAAAAACTGAAATTAAACTAAATTAATTGTGTCTAGCACTTTAGTAGATAAAAAAGGAGAAGACATAAAAGTCACTAAACTTTTCAGAGTCGTCTTTAGTCGTCATATTAATAACAATAACATTAATAATAATAATACTAATAGTACTAAATTTGCTTATATGCAAACGCTTAATTAAGGTAACAGTTTTTTGGTTTCTTGCTTATATCTCGAAAACAGTTACTCCTATCAATTTTTATCTTTCTTTCAAAATTAAAGCTGATAAAATTTCCAACAAAATAGTTATTTGCATTTTTCTTGTAGGACCAACCATAAGCGAGTTATAGAGATGGATATAAATAAAATTTACCAAAAATTTGCTTTAAAATAAAATGTTTGAAAAACTGAAATTAAACTAAATTAATTGTGTCTAACACTTTAGTAGAGGAAAAAGAAGAAGACATAAAAATCACTAAAAATTTCAGAGTCGTCTTTAGTCGTCATATTAATAACAATAACATTAATAATAATAATACTAATAGAACTAAATTTGCTTATATGCAAACGCTTAATTAAGGTAACAGTTTTTTTGTTTTTTGCTTAAATCTCGAAAACAGTTACTCCTATCAATTTTTACCTTTTCACCAAACTTAAAGCTGATAAAACTTCCTACAAAATAGTTTTTTGCATTTTTCATGTAGAACTAACCATAAGCGAGATATAAGTTTGAAAATAATTAATAATTAAAAAAAAATGTGCTTTAACAGAAAATGTCTTGTGATTTAAAATACACTTAATTTATTGGGTCCAATACTTTATTAGAAGAAAAAGGAGGTGACAGTAAATGCTGCATTTTCGTCTTCGTCTCAAACATTGAAAACTGAATTACATTTTTGTTCAGTAACTGTTACAGTTTTCACTTTGGTTTTTTGCTTATATCTCGAAAACAGTTACTCCTATCAAATTTTATCTTTTTTTCAAAATTAAAGCTGATAAAATTTCCAACAAAATAATTATTTGCATTTTTCTTGTAGGACCAACCATAAGCGAGTTATAGAGTTGGATATAAATAATATTTAACAAAAATTTGCTTTAAAATAAAATGTTTGAAAAACCGAAACTAAACTAAATTAATTGGGTCGAACACTTTAGTAGAGGAAAAAGGAGAAGACATAAAAGTCACCAAAGTCTTCAGAGTCGTTTTTAGTCGTCATATTAATAACAATAACATTAATAATTAATAATATTTAATTTGCTTATATGCAAGCGCTTAATTAAGGTAACAGTTTTTTGGTTTCTTGCTTATATCTCGAAAACAGTTACTCCTATCAATTTTTATCTTTTTACTAAAATTAAAGCTGATAAAATTTTCTACGAAATAGTTATTTGCAGCTTTAACAGAAAATGTCTTGTGATTTAAAACACACTTAATTTATTGGGTCCAATACTTTATTAGAAAAAAAAGGAGGTGACATAAAAGTCACTGAAGTCTTCAGAGTCGTTTTTAAATGCTGCATTTTCGTCTTCGTCTCAAACATTGAAAACTGAATTACATTTTTGTTCAGTAACTGTAACAGTTTTCACTTTGGTTTTTTGCTTATATCTCGAAAACAGTTACTCCTATCAATTTTTATCTTTCTTTCAAAATTAAAGCTGATAAAATTTCCTACAAAATAGTTATTTGCATTTTTCATGTAGGACTAACCATAAGCGAGTTATAGAGTTGGATATAAATAATCTTTAACAAAAATTTGCTTTAAAATAAAATGTTTCAAAAACCGAAATTAAACTAAATTAATTGGGTCTAACACTTTAGTAGAGGAAAAAGGAGAAGACATAAAAGTCACCAAAGTCTTCAGAGTCGTTTTTAGTCGTCATATTAATAACAATAACATTAATAATAATAATACTAATAGTACTAAATTTGCTTATATGCAAGCGCTTAATTAAGGTAACAGTTTTTTGGTTTCTTGCTTACATCTCGAAAACAGTTACTCCTATCAATTTTTATCTGTTTACTAAAATTAAAGCTGATAAAATTTCCTACAAAATAGTTTTTTGCATTTTGCATGTAGGACTAACCATAGGTGAGATATAAGTTTGAAAATAATTATTAATTTAAAAAAAAGTGCTTTAACAGAAAATGTCTTGTTATTTAAAATACACTTAATTTATTGGGTGCAATACTTTATTAGAAGAAAAAGGAGGTTACGTAAAAGTCACTGAAGTCTTCAGAGTCGTTCTTAAATGCTGCATTTTCGTCTTCGTCTCAAACATTGAAAACTGAATTACATTTTTGTTCAGTAACTGTAACAGTTTGCACTTTGGTTTTTTGCTTATATCTCGAAAACAGTTATTCCTATCAATTTTTATCTTTCTTTCAAAATTAAAGCTGATAAAATTTCCAACAAAATAATTATTTGCATTTTTCTTGTAGGACCAACCATAAGCGAGTTATAGAGTTGGATATAAATAATATTTAACAAAAATTTGCTTTAAAATAAAATGTTTGAAAAACCGAAACTAAACTAAATTAATTGGGTCGAACACTTTAGTAGAGGAAAAAGGAGAAGACATAAAAGTCACCAAAGTCTTCAGAGTCGTTTTTAGTCGTCATATTAATAACAATAACATTAATAATTAATAATATTTAATTTGCTTATATGCAAGCGCTTAATTAAGGTAACAGTTTTTTGGTTTCTTGCTTATATCTCGAAAACAGTTACTCCTATCAATTTTTATCTTTTTACTAAAATTAAAGCTGATAAAATTTTCTACAAAATAGTTATTTGCAGCTTTAACAGAAAATGTCTTGTGATTTAAAATACACTTAATTTATTGGGTCCAATACTTTATTAGAAAAAAAAGGAGGTGACATAAAAGTCACTGAAGTCTTCAGAGTCGTTTTTAAATGCTGCATTTTTGTCTTCGTCTCAAACATTGAAAACTGAATTACATTTTTGTTCAGTAACTGTAACAGTTTGCACTTTGGTTTTTTGCTTATATCTCGAAAACAGTTATTCCTATCAATTTTTATCTTTCTTTCAAAATTAAAGCTGATAAAATTTCCTACAAAATAGTTATTTACATTTTTCTTGTAGGATCAAGCATAAGCGAGTTATGTAGTTGGATATAAATAATATTTAACAAAAATTTGCTTTAAAATAAAATGTTTGAAAAACCGAAATTAAACTAAATTAATTGGGTCTAACACTTTAGTAGAGGAAAAAGGAGAAGACATAAAAGTCACCAAAGTCTTCAGAGTCGTTTTTAGTCGTCAAATTAATAACAATAACATTAATAATAATAATACTAATAGTACTAAATTTGCTTATATGCAAGCGCTTAATTAAGGTAACAGTTTTTTGGTTTCTTGCTTATATCTCGAAAACAGTTACTCCTATAAATTTTTATCTTTTTACTAAAATTAAAGCTGATAAAGTTTCCTACAAAATAGTTATTTGCATTTCTTTTGTAGGACCAACCATAAGCGAGTTATAGAGTTGGATATAAATAATATTTAACAAAAACTTGCTTTAAAATAAAATGTTTGAAAAACTGAAATTAAACTAAATTAATTGTTTCTAGCACTTTAGTATAGGAAAAAGGAGAAGACTTAAAAGTCACTAAAGGTTTCAGAGTCGTCTTTAGTCGTCATATTAATAACAAATAACATTAATAATAATACTAATAGTACTAAATTTGCTTAAATGCAAGCGCTTAATTAATGTAACAGTTTTTTTGTTTTTTGCTTATATCTCGAAAACAGTTACTCCTATCAATTTTTACCTTTTCACCAAAATTAAAGCTGATAAAACTTCCTACAAATTAGTTATTTGCATTTTTCATGTATAACTAACCATAAGCGAGATATAAGTTTGAAAATAATTAATATTTAAAAAAAAGTGCTTTAACAGAAAATGTCTTGTGATTTAAAATACACTTAATTTATTGGGTCCAATACTTTATTAGAAGAAAAAGAAGGTGACATAAAAGTCACTGAAGTCTTCAGAGTCGTTTTTAAATGCTGCATTTTCGTCTTCGTCTCAACCATTGAAAACTGAGTTACATTTTTGTTCAGTAACAGTTGCAGTTTTCTTATTGGTTTTTTGCTTATATCTCGAAAACAGTTACTCCTATCAAATTTTATTTTTCTTTCAAAATTAAAGCAGATAAAATTTCCAACAAAAGAGTTATTTGCATTTTTCTTGTAGGACTAACCATAAGCGAGTTATAGAGTTCGATATAAATAATATTTAACAAAAATTTGCTTTAAAATAAAATGTTTGAAAAACTGAAATTAAACTAAATTGTGTCTAACACTTTAGTAGAGGAAAAAGGAGGAGACATAACAGTCACTAAAGTTTTCAGAGTCGTCATTAGTCGTCATATTAATAACAATAACATTAATAATAACAATACTAGTATTACTAAATTTGGTTATATGCAAGCGCTTAATTAAGGTAACATGTTTTTTGGATTCTTGCTTATATCTCGAAAACAGTTACTCCTATCAATTTTTATCTTTTTACTAAAATTAAAGCTGATAAAATTTCCTACAAAATAGTTATTTGCATTTTTCATGTAGGACTAACCATAAGCGAGATATAATTTTAAAAATAATTAATATTTAAAAAAAAGTGCTTTAACAGAAAATGTCTTGTGATTTAAAATACACTTAATTTATTGGGACCTATACTTTATTAGGAGAAAAAGGAGTTGACATAAAAGTCACTGAAGTCTTCAGAGTCGTTTTTAAATGCTGCATTTTCGTCTTCGTCTCAAACATTGAAAACTGAATTACATTTTTGTTCAGTAACAGCTACAGTTTTCTTATTGGTTTTTTGCTTATATCTCGAAAACAGTTACTCCTATCAATTTTTATCTTTTTTTCAAAATTAAAGCTGATAATATTTCCTACAAAATAGTTATCTGCATTTCTTTTTTAAGACCAACCATAAACGGGTTATAGAGTTGGATATAAATAATCTTTAACAAAAATTTTCTTTAAAATAAAATGTTTGAAAAACTGAAATTAAACAACATTTATTGTGTCTAACACTTTAGTAGAGGAAAAATGAGGAGACATAAAAGTCACTAAAGTCTTCAGAGTCGTCTTTAGTCGTCATATTAATAACAATAACATTAATAATAACAATACTAGTAGTACTAAATTTGCTTATATGCAAGCGCTTAATTAAGGTAACAGTTTTTTGTTTTTTTGTTTACATCTCTCTTTTTTATTACTGAACGACACCATCTTGTGCTATGCTAGGCTTGTGCTAATGTGCTATAAATAAGGTGTTACAATTTTGTGCTGTAAATAAGGTGTTGTGCATTTTGTGCTATAAACGACAGTTTTTTAATTTTTCGTTAATTATTTGTGGTAATAACTTAATAAGTGACTAAGGTTTAAGGTTATGTTAAACTGTAGTCAATAGCGTTTTGCATTTCTTTTGGACTTTCAAACATTTATACTTTACACAAAGAGTTATACTGATATAAATGACGTGATCAATGCTCGTACTATAACCAATAATCCAATTTTGTGCTACTTTTTATGAACATTAGTTTTTACATGTAAATTTCATATCAGAGGCGTACGCTTCTAGAATTGCTGATAATAATTATTATTCTATCCTCTGTTCCTTTTGTGTCCTTTCCGTGGCCTACCTGTGCTTGTTTTTTTATTTTGAGTCACTACGAACGGCCGCGTAGTGTGAAGCGTGTGTCCTTGTCTTTATTCCCTTGCCTGATTGTATTTATCAACTCACTCATAATGAGTGTCTGCTATAAATGCAAAAGTAGCGTCGTGAATTCTATCGCTTGCTTAAATTGCAAAAAAGCGTATCACCCCAGTTGCTTAAGAGCCTTTAAAAACTATTCTGCGATTGGTCAAGATCTGACATCAATAAGTGCATGCCCTTGTTGCGATAAATTAAAATCTTTACAAAATCCCACTTCTCCGACTCTAAATATCTCTACTAATACTATATTTGAAGACCTTGGTATCCTAAAGCAAGAAACCGACTTAATAAAAAAAACTCTTGATGATTTAAAAACGTTTATAACTGAATCACCGACTACTGTTTGTACTTTTGATAAAATAGATGAATATGTACGCAAAAGTTTTGATGATCTTGAAAGCAAATTAATTTCTTTGTTAAAGGATACCCTTAATCGTGAAATTGAGAAATTAAAAAATTCAATAAAAAACGAAGTAATAGCAGAATTCTCTACTAATTTGAACCGTACCAATGATAATATTAAAACTGCCAACTCTTCTGATTTAACTTTGAAATCTACAAATTCAAAGAATGTAAGTACCCAGTCCGTGTCTAAGACGAACAGATATAAAGTTCGTATATTTGCTGATCAAAAAGGACGTCATTGTATAGACTTATTAGAAACTTATATTCCAGTTAGCAAATATGTGATCCAATCCGTAGTAAAACCTTATTCCTCGTTACAAGAGCTTCTTAAAACTGAAAACAACAACGAGCAACTTGGCAATAATGATTTTGTTGTAATATACGCTGGAAATCATGAAGCACAAAAAGGAAAAATCCCTTATGAAAATACTCTAAATGAACTTATCAATCATAAATTTTTAAATACTAATATCATTCTTATCGGATGTCCATATTTTGTTAATCGTCCCATTTTGAATAATTTTGTTTATGAATTGAATTGTAATTTTTATAATGTGGCTAAAAATAATAAGAACATATATTACTTAGACTCAAACGATAAAATTTTTGATCAATTCAAGACGGATAACTTTGTAATAAATAAAGCTGTTAAAAGGTGCATTATAAAAAACCTGGGCGACCTAATCACTGAGTGCCAAGACCATACAAATAGATCTGCAGTTGAACAAAATCCAGTAGCAACGTTTCTTGACACATCTCTGCCATCAGTTGATAAATCTGACTCTCAGTCTTTTTAAATCGCTTCGTCTGTTTACAGCCCTCACATTCTAAAATATCTATATCAATCAATAAAAAAACTGTCAATAGTTTTCATGGCATCTACCAAAATGTTAGGGGATTAAAATCAAAATCAGTTACATTTTTTAATTCATTTTTGTCTACGTCTGATGAATTTGATTTAATTGTTATTACTGAGTCTTGGTTAGATGACACCGTCTTGGATGGTGAATTGTTTTCTGATAATTATTATGTTTTTCGTCGGGACAGAGATCTCCGCCACCTGGGTATCCATAGAGGTGGTGGTGTGCTTATAGCAGTTAATAACAAATATAACTGTCGTCAACTCGATATATCTAATATTAGTCGTAGAAGTTCTCCTGCTATTGATCTGGTTGCAATAAAAATAAATGTAACAAGTTATCAACATCTCTTCGTGTTTGTAGTCTACATTCCTCCTTCTATTTCCTTTAGTGATTTTGACAATTTTTTTGATCTTCTTAATAATTTTGATGAGATTAATAATGACAATGTTTTATTCTTAGGAGACTTTAACACTCCTTTATTCAGTGGATTTTCAAAAAACAATTTTAGTATTTCTCTCAAACACTTCGCTTCTTTTCATAATTTTAATCAATTTAATAACATACGTAATAATAGGAATAATATATTGGATCTCATCTTTTCCAACATGGACTGTGCCGTTAGCAAGTCCTCTTTCTCGTTTGTTCCTGAAGATCTTTTCCATCCGAGTTTGGAGTTTACCCTCGATATTGTAGCAAAAACTCCTGATAAGTTCTATATGAATAGGGACCACGTCGCATTTAATTTTAAAAAAGCAAATTTTGATTGTCTATACACTACTTTACAGGTAGTTGATTGGTCCGAACTGGAGAAGTTTAGCGATGTGAATGAGGCATGTCGAGTTTTTTATGAAACCCTCTACAATTGTTTTGAGTTATCTGTTCCAAAACTATTTTGTCGTAAAAACTACCGCACATTTCCTACTTGGTTCAACACTGACATTATCAATTGTCTACGTCGTAAATCTAACATTTTAAAGAAATATCGTCGAACTAAAAATATGCATTTCTATGAGGAGTTTAAGAAACTTCGATCTCTTTCAAAATCCCTAATAACTACTGCCTATTCTCAATACATCGGCCATATGGAAAACACTATCTCCAAAGATCCAAAGAAATTCTGGTCTTTTGTTCAGGCTAAAAAGCGTAACTCTAGAATTCCGGGTGTGTTGTATCATAATGGTAATGCAATATCAAATCCTAATGATATAGTAAATAGTTTCGCTAAATTCTTCAAAAGTGTTTTTTCTGACATGACTTTGACTTCAGATAGTCCCTCGATGATGACGAATCTAAATAGTTTTATTACTGTAAACGAGATTAATGAGCATGAAATAATCCGGGTATTAAAGCGATCTAAAGACACACTTACTGCTAGTTGTGATGGTATCCCCAGCTTTTTATTAAGGGATTGTGCACATATTTTTTCTAAACCACTCGTATACATTTTTAATTTAATATTGCAAACTTCGACGTTTCCTAACATATGGAAAATAGCACACGTTTGTCCTGTCTTCAAAACGGGTGATATAACACAAATTCAAAACTACAGGCCAATTTCAATCTTGTGTAATTTCTCGAAAGTTTTTGAGTCAATTATTTACGACCGCATCTACTCTTCTGTAAAAAGATTTATATCACCTTCGCAGCATGGATTTGTTGAAAAAAGATCAACTGTTACAAATCTAGCCTGTTTTACTCAGTTCATATCTGACGCTTTGGACAGAAAAGGTCAGGTTGATGTCATTTATATGGACTTCAAAAAAGCATTTGATCAAATTGATCATCATCTGTTATTGTTAAAACTTGATCAGTATGGTTTCTCCGGTTCTTTGCTATCCCTAATAAAATCTTATCTTGCTAATCGAGAGCAAAGGGTTAAATATCGTAACTACATTTCGGATAGTTACGTTGCAACTTCGGGTGTGCCGCAAGGTTCCAATCTTGGACCCTTATTATTTTTGCTTTTCATTAATGATATATGTGGTTCTTTATCAACATGCGCTAAACTTCTCTTTGCCGATGATCTTAAAATTTACACAGAAATAAAATCTATAGAGGACTGCCTCACTTTACAGAACAATATTAACGCAGTAGTGAAATGGTGTAATGAAAATCGCCTTTATCTAAACCCATCCAAATGTAACGTTATGTCTTACACTAAAAAGCGCGAATTCCTTGAATTTGTATATGATATTTCGTCCGTAACACTGCATCGTACCTTTATTATTAAAGATTTGGGAGTTATTTTCGATACGGAACTCGCATTCAGTGAGCACATTAGGGATGTTACGGCTAGAGCGATTAAGTCATATGGATTCATCTATAGAAATTGTCGAGATTTTAAGAACTTATCAGTTATGAAGACCCTATTCTTCTCGTTAGTTAGAAGCAAACTGGAATACGGCGCACTTATTTGGCACCCGATTTATAAAATCCATATAGATCAACTCGAAAACATACAGCGACGATTCCTAAAATTCCTAGTTTTTATAATAGATGGAAATTATCCTATAAGGGGCTATGACCAGAACTTGCTTTTGAATAGATTTGGTCTCCAATCTTTACAGTTTCGCCGTATTTGTATTATAATTAAATTTCTGTATAATTTAATTAATAATAACATCGACTGTTCTTGGCTATTAAATATGTTAAATTTTGCTGTTCCACGTTTAAACTCCAGACAAGCCATGACATTTTATCCTATAGCGAGAAGGACCAATGTAGCTGATAAGTCTCCTATCGTATTAATGACTACCCTATTTAATAATGTATGTAAAGACGGTGATATCAACTATAATTCGTGGCCGAAGATTGTTTCGTCTTTATCATTAGTATAGTATTAGTGTAGTTCTAAGTTTTTGTATATATTTACTGTAAATGGGTCTCCTGTAGTAAATAAAGGCTTATTATTATTATTATTATTATTATTATTAAAACAGTTACTTCTATCAATTCTTATCTTTTTACCAAAATTAAAGCTGATAAAATTTCCTTCAAAATAGTTAATTGCATTTTTCATGTAGGACTAACCATAAGCGAGATAAAAGTTTGAAAATAATTAATAATTAAAAAAAGTGTGCTTTAACAGAAAATGTCTTCTGATTTAAAAAACACTTAATTTATTGGGTCCAATACTTTATTAGAAGAAAAAGGAGGTGACATAATAGTCACTGAAGTTTTCAGAGTCGTTTTTAAATGCTGCATTTTCGTCTTCGTCTCAAACATTGAAAACTGAATTACATTTTTGTTCAGTAACAGTTACAGTTTTCTTATTGGTTTTTTGCTTATATCTCGAAAACAGTTACTCCTAGCAAATTTTATCTTTCTTTAAAAATTAAAGCTGATAAAATTTCCTACAAAATAGTTATTTGCATTTTTCATGTAGGACCAACCATAAGCGAGTTATAGAGTTGGATATAAATAATATTTAACAAAAATTTGCTTTAAAATAAAATGTTTGAAAAACCGAAATTAAACTAAATTAATTGGGTCTAACACTTTAGCAGAGGAAAAAGAGAAGACATAAAAGTCACCAAAGTCTTCAGAGTCGTTTTTAGTCGTCATATTAATAACAATAATATTAATAATAATAATACTAATAGTACTAAATTTGCTTATATGCAAGCGCTTAATTAAGGTAACAGTTTTTTGGTTTCTTGCTTATATCTCGAAAACAGTTACTCCTATAAATTTTTATCTTTTTACTAAAATTAAAGCTGATAAAGTTTCCTACAAAATAGTTATTTGCATTTCTTTTGTAGGACCAACCATAAGCGAGTTATAGAGTTGGATATAAATAATATTTAACAAAAATTTGCTTTAAAATAAAATGTTTGAAAAACTGAAATTAAACTAAATTAATTGTTTCTAGCACTTTAGTATAGGAAAAAGGAGAAGACTTTAAAGTCACTAAAGGTTTCAGAGTCATCTTTAGTCGTCATATTAATAACAAATAACATTAATAATAATACTAATAGTACTAAATTTGCTTAAATGCAAGCGCTTAATTAAGGTAACAGTTTTTTTGTTTTTTGCTTATATCTCGAAAACAGTTACTCCTATCAATTTTTACCTTTTCACCAAAATTAAAGCTGATAAAACTTCCTACAAATTAGTTATTTGCATTTTTCATGTATAACTAACCATAAGCGAGATATAAGTTTGAAAATAATTAATATTTAAAAAAAAGTGCTTTAACAGAAAATGTCTTGTGATTTAAAATACACTTAATTTATTGGGTCCAATACTTTATTAGAAGAAAAAGAAGGTGACATAAAAGTCACTGAAGTCTTCAGAGTCGTTTTTAAATGCTGCATTTTCGTCTTCGTCTCAACCATTGAAAACTGAGTTACATTTTTGTTCAGTAACAGTTGCAGTTTTCTTATTGGTTTTTTGCTTATATCTCGAAAACAGTTACTCCTATCAAATTTTATTTTTCTTTCAAAATTAAAGCAGATAAAATTTCCAACAAAAGAGTTATTTGCATTTTTCTTGTAGGACTAACCATAAGCGAGTTATAGAGTTCGATATAAATAATATTTAACAAAAATTTGCTTTAAAATAAAATGTTTGAAAAACTGAAATTAAACTAAATTGTGTCTAACACTTTAGTAGAGGAAAAAGGAGGAGACATAACAGTCACTAAAGTTTTCAGAGTCGTCATTAGTCGTCATATTAATAACAATAACATTAATAATAACAATACTAGTATTACTAAATTTGGTTATATGCAAGCGCTTAATTAAGGTAACAGTTTTTTTGTTTTTTGCTTATATCTCGAAAACAGTTACTCCTATCAATTTTTACCTTTTCACCAAAATTAAAGCTGATATAACTTCCTACAAATTAGTTATTTGCATTTTTCATGTATAACTAACCATAAGCGAGATATAAGTTTGAAAATAATTAATATTTAAAAAAAGTGCTTTAACAGAAAATGTCTTGTGATTTAAAATACACTTAATTTATTGGGTCCAATACTTTATTAGAAGAAAAAGAAGGTGACATAAAAGTCACTGAAGTCTTCAGAGTCGTTTTTAAATGCTGCATTTTCGTCTTCGTCTCAATCATTGAAAACTGAGTTACATTTTTGTTCAGTAACAGTAGCAGTTTTCTTATTGGTTTTTTGCTTATATCTCGAAAACAGTTACTCCTATCAAATTTTATTTTTCTTTCAAAATTAAAGCAGATAAAATTTCCAACAAAAGAGTTATTTGCATTTTTCTTGTAGGACTAACCATAAGCGAGTTATAGAGTTCGATATAAATAATATTTAACAAAAATTTGCTTTAAAATAAAATGTTTGAAAAACTGAAATTAAACTAAATTGTGTCTAACACTTTAGTAGAGGAAAAAGGAGGAGACATAACAGTCACTAAAGTTTTCAGAGTCGTCATTAGTCGTCATATTAATAACAATAACATTAATAATAACAATACTAGTATTACTAAATTTGGTTATATGCAAGCGCTTAATTAAGGTAACAGTTTTTTGGTTTTTTACTTATATCTCGAAAACAGTTACTTCTATCAATTTTTATCTTTTTACCAAAATTATAGCTGAGAAAATTTCCTACAAAATAGTTAATTGCATTTTTTATGTAGGACTAACCATAAGCGAGGTAAAAGTTTGAAATTAATTAATAATTAAAAAAAAATGTGCTTTAACAGAAAATGTCTTGTGATTTAAAAGACACTTAATTTATTGGGTCCAATACTTTATTAGGAAAAAAAGGAGGTGACATAAAAGTCACTGAAGTCTTCAGAGTCGTTTTTAAATGCTGCATTTTCGTCTTCGTCTCAAACATTGAAAACTGAATTACATTTTGGTTCAGTAACAGTTACAGTTTTCTTATTGGTTTTTTGCTTATATCTCGAAAACAGTTACTCCTATCAATTTTTATCTTTCTTTCAAAATTAAAGCTGATAATATTTCCTACAAAATAGTTATCTGCATTTCTTTTGTAAGACCAACCATAAACGGGTTATAGAGTTGGATATAAATAATCTTTAACAAAAATTTTCTTTAAAATAAAATGTTTGAAAAACTGAAATTAAACAACATTAATTGTGTCTAACACTTTAGTAGAGGAAAAATGAGGAGACATAAAAGTCACTAAAGTCTTCAGAGTCGTCTTTAGTCGTCATATTAATAACAATAACATTAATAATAACAATATTAGTAGTACTAAATTTGCTTATATGCAAGCGCTTAATTAAGGTAACAGTTTTTTGGTTTTTTTTTTACATCTCGAAAACAGTTACTTCTATCAATTCTTATCTTTTTACCAAAATTAAAGCTGATAAAATTTCCTTCAAAATAGTTAATTGCATTTTTCATGTAGGACTAACCATAAGCGAGATAAAAGTTTGAAAATAATTAATAATTAAAAAAAGTGTGCTTTAACAGAAAATGTCTTTTGATTTAAAATACACTTAATTTATTGGGTCCAATACTTTATTAGAAGAAAAAGGAGGTGACATAATAGTCACTGAAGTTTTCAGAGTCGTTTTTAAATGCTGCATTTTCGTCTTCGTCTCAAACATTGAAAACTGAATTACATTTTTGTTCAGTAACAGTTACAGTTTTCTTATTGGTTTTTTGCTTATATCTCGAAAACAGTTACTCCTAGCAAATTTTATCTTTCTTTAAAAATTAAAGCTGATAAAATTTTCTACAAAATAGTTATTTGCATTTTTGATGTAGGACCAAACATAAGCGAGTTATAGAGTTGGATATAAATAATATTTAGCAAAAATTTGCTTTAAAATAAAATGTTTGAAAAACCGCAATTAAACTAAATTAATTAGGTCTAACACTTTAGCAGAGGAAAAAGAGAAGACATAAAAATCACCAAAGTCTTCAGAGTCGTTTTTAGTCGTCATATTAATAACAATAACATTAATAATAATAATACTAATAGTACTAAATTTGCTTATATGCAAGCGCTTAATTAAGGTAACAGTTTTTTGGTTTTTTGCTTATATCTCGAAAACAGTTACTCCAATCAATTTTTATCTTTTTACTAAAATTAAAGCTGATAAAATTTTCTACAAAATAGTTATTTGCAGCTTTAACAGAAAATGTCTTGTGATTTAAAATACACTTAATTTATTGGGTCCAATACTTTATTAGAAAAAAAAGGAGGTGACATAAAAGTCACTGAAGTCTTCAGAGTCGTTTTTAAATGCTGCATTTTCGTCTTCGTCTCAAACATTGAAAACTGAATTACATTTTTGTTCAGTAACTGTAACAGTTTGCACTTTGGTTTTTTGCTTATATCTCTAAAACAGTTATTCCTATCAATTTTTATCTTTCTTTCAAAATTAAAGCTGATAAAATTTCCTACAAAATAGTTATTTACATTTTTCTTGTAGGATCAAGCATAAGCGAGTTATGTAGTTGGAAATAAATAATATTTAACAAAAATTTGCTTTAAAATAAAATATTTGAAAAACTGAAATTAAACTAAATTAATTGTGTCTAGCACTTTAGTAGATGAAAAAGGAGAAGACATAAAAGTCACTAAACTTTTCAGAGTCGTCTTTAGTCGTCATATTAATAACAATAACATTAATAATAATAATACTAATAGTACTAAATTTGCTTATATGCAAACGCTTAACTAAGGTAACAGTTTTTTGGTTTCTTGCTTATATCTCGAAAACAGTTACTCCTATCAATTTTTATCTTTCTTTCAAAATTAAAGCTGATAAAATTTCCAACAAAATAGTTATTTGCATTTTTCTTGTAGGACCAACCATAAGCGAGTTATAGAGATGGATATAAATAAAATTTACCAAAAATTTGCTTTAAAATAAAATGTTTGAAAAACTGAAATTAAACTAAATTAATTGTGTCTAACACTTTAGTAGAGGAAAAAGAAGAAGACATAAAAATCACTAAAAATTTCAGAGTCGTCTTTAGTTGTCATATTAATAACAATAACATTAATAATAATAATACTAATAGAACTAAATTTGCTTATATGCAAACGCTTAATTAAGGTAACAGTTTTTTTGTTTTTTGCTTAAATCTCGGAAACAGTTACTCCTATCAATTTTTACTTTTTCACCAAAATTAAAGCTGATAAAACTTCCTACAAAATAGTTTTTTGCATTTTTCATGTAGAACTAACCATAAGCGAGATATAAGTTTGAAAATAATTAATAATTAAAAAAAAATGTGCTTTAACAGAAAATGTCTTGTGATTTAAAATACACTTAATTTATTGGGTCCAATACTTTATTAGAAGAAAAAGGAGGTGACAGTAAATGCTGCATTTCCGTCTTCGACACAAACATTGAAAACTGAATTACATTTTTGTTCAGTAACTGTTACAGTTTTCACTTTGGTTTTTTGCTTATATCTCGAAAACAGTTACTCCTATCAAATTTTATCTTTTTTTCAAAATTAAAGCTGATAAAATTTCCAACAAAATAATTATTTGCATTTTTCTTGTAGGACCAACCATAAGCGAGTTATAGAGTTGGATATAAATAATATTTAACAAAAATTTGCTTTAAAATAAAATGTTTGAAAAACTGAAATTAAACTAAATTAATTGTGTCTAGCACTTTAGTAGATGAAAAAGGAGAAGACATAAAAGTCACTAAACTTTTCAGAGTCGTCTTTAGTCGTCATATTAATAACAATAACATTAATAATAATAATACTAATAGTACTAAATTTGCTTATATGCAAACGCTTAACTAAGGTAACAGTTTTTTGGTTTCTTGCTTATATCTCGAAAACAGTTACTCCTATCAATTTTTATCTTTCTTTCAAAATTAAAGCTGATAAAATTTCCAACAAAATAGTTATTTGCATTTTTCTTGTAGGACCAACCATAAGCGAGTTATAGAGATGGATATAAATAAAATTTACCAAAAATTTGCTTTAAAATAAAATGTTTAAAAAACTGAAATTAAACTAAATTAATTGTGTCTAACACTTTAGTAGAGGAAAAAGAAGAAGACATAAAAATCACTAAAAATTTCAGAGTCGTCTTTAGTCGTCGTATTAATAACAATAACATTAATAATAATGATACTAATAGAACTAAATTTGCTTATATGCAAACGCTTAATTAAGGTAACAGTTTTTTTGTTTTTTTCTTAAATCTCGAAAACAGTTACTCCTATCAATTTTTACCTTTTCACTAAAATTAAAGCTGATAAAACTTCCTTCAAAATAGTTTTTTGCATTTTTCATGTAGAACTAACCATAAGCGAGATATAAATTTGAAAATAATTAACAATTAAAAAAAAATGTGCTTTAACAGAAAATGTCTTGTGATTTAAAATACACTTAATTTATTGGGTCCAATACTTTATTAGAAGAAAAAGGAGGTGACAGTAAATGCTGCATTTTCGTCTTCGTCTCAAACATTGAAAACTGAATTACATTTTTGTTCAGTATTTGTTACAGTTTTCACTTTGGTTTTTTGCTTATATCTCGAAAACAGTTACTCCTATCAAATTTTATCTTTTTTTTCAAAATTAAAGCTGATAAAATTTTCAACAAAATAATTATTTGCATTTTTCTTGCAGGACCAACCATAAGCGAGTTATAGAGTTGGATATAAATAATATTTAACAAAAATTTGCTTTAAAATAAAATGTTTGAAAAACCGAAATTAAACTAAATTAATTGGGTCGAACACTTTAGTAGAGGAAAAAGGAGAAGACATAAAAGTCACCAAAGTCTTCAGTGTCGTTTTTAGTCGTCATATTAATAACAATAACATTAATAATTAATAATATTAAATTTGCTTATATGCAAGCGCTTAATTAAGGTAACAGTTTTTTGGTTTCTTGCTTATATCTCGAAAACAGTTACTCCTATCAATTTTTATCTTTTTACTAAAATTAAAGCTGATAAAATTTTCTACGAAATAGTTATTTGCAGCTTTAACAGAAAATGTCTTGTGATTTAAAACACACTTAATTTATTGGGTCCAATACTTTATTAGAAAAAAAAGGAGGTGACATAAAAGTCACTGAAGTCTTCAGAGTCGTTTTTAAATGCTGCATTTTCGTCTTCGTCTCAAACATTGAAAACTGAATTACATTTTTGTTCAGTAACTGTAACAGTTTTCACTTTGGTTTTTTGCTTATATCTCGAAAACAGTTACTCCTATCAATTTTTATCTTTCTTTCAAAATTAAAGCTGATAAAATTTCCTACAAAATAGTTATTTACATTTTTCTTGTTGGACCAAGCATAAGCGAGTTATGTAGTTGGATATAAATAATATTTACCAAAAATTTGCTTTAAAATAAAATGTTTGAAAAACTGAAATTAAACTAAATTAATTGTGTCTAGCACTTTAGTAGATAAAAAAGGAGAAGACATAAAAGTCACTAAACTTTTCAGAGTCGTCTTTAGTCGTCATATTAATAACAATAACATTAATAATAATAATACTAATAGTACTAAATTTGCTTATATGCAAACGCTTAATTAAGGTAACAGTTTTTTGGTTTCTTGCTTATATCTCGAAAACAGTTACTCCTATCAATTTTTATCTTTCTTTCAAAATTAAAGCTGATAAAATTTCCAACAAAATAGTTATTTGCATTTTTCTTGTAGGACCAACCATAAGCGAGTTATAGAGATGGATATAAATAAAATTTACCAAAAATTTGCTTTAAAATAAAATGTTTGAAAAACTGAAATTAAACTAAATTAATTGTGTCTAACACTTTAGTAGAGGAAAAAGAAGAAGACATAAAAATCACTAAAAATTTCAGAGTCGTCTTTAGTCGTCATATTAATAACAATAACATTAATAATAATAATACTAATAGAACTAAATTTGCTTATATGCAAACGCTTAATTAAGGTAACAGTTTTTTTGTTTTTTGCTTAAATCTCGAAAACAGTTACTCCTATCAATTTTTACCTTTTCACCAAACTTAAAGCTGATAAAACTTCCTACAAAATAGTTTTTTGCATTTTTCATGTAGAACTAACCATAAGCGAGATATAAGTTTGAAAATAATTAATAATTAAAAAAAAATGTGCTTTAACAGAAAATGTCTTGTGATTTAAAATACACTTAATTTATTGGGTCCAATACTTTATTAGAAGAAAAAGGAGGTGACAGTAAATGCTGCATTTTCGTCTTCGTCTCAAACATTGAAAACTGAATTACATTTTTGTTCAGTAACTGTTACAGTTTTCACTTTGGTTTTTTGCTTATATCTCGAAAACAGTTACTCCTATCAAATTTTATCTTTTTTTTCAAAATTAAAGCTGATAAAATTTTCAACAAAATAATTATTTGCATTTTTCTTGTAGGACCAACCATAAGCGAGTTATAGAGTTGGATATAAATAATATTTAACAAAAATTTGCTTTAAAATAAAATGTTTGAAAAACCGAAATTAAACTAAATTAATTGGGTCGAACACTTTAGTAGAGGAAAAAGGAGAAGACATAAAAGTCACCAAAGTCTTCAGTGTCGTTTTTAGTCGTCATATTAATAACGATAACATTAATAATTAATAATATTAAATTTGCTTATATGCAAGCGCTTAATTAAGGTAACAGTTTTTTGGTTTCTTGCTTATATCTCGAAAACAGTTACTCCTATCAATTTTTATCTTTTTACTAAAATTAAAGCTGATAAAATTTTCTACGAAATAGTTATTTGCAGCTTTAACAGAAAATGTCTTGTGATTTAAAACACACTTAATTTATTGGGTCCAATACTTTATTAGAAAAAAAAGGAGGTGACATAAAAGTCACTGAAGTCTTCAGAGTCGTTTTTAAATGCTGCATTTTCGTCTTCGTCTCAAACATTGAAAACTGAATTACATTTTTGTTCAGTAACTGTAACAGTTTTCACTTTGGTTTTTTGCTTATATCTCGAAAACAGTTACTCCTATCAATTTTTATCTTTCTTTCAAAATTAAAGCTGATAAAATTTCCTACAAAATAGTTATTTGCATTTTTCATGTAGGACTAACCATAAGCGAGTTATAGAGTTGGATATAAATAATCTTTAACAAAAATTTGCTTTAAAATAAAATGTTTCAAAAACCGAAATTAAACTAAATTAATTGGGTCTAACACTTTAGTAGAGGAAAAAGGAGAAGACATAAAAGTCACCAAAGTCTTCAGAGTCGTTTTTAGTCGTCATATTAATAACAATAACATTAATAATAATAATACTAATAGTACTAAATTTGCTTATATGCAAGCGCTTAATTAAGGTAACAGTTTTTTGGTTTCTTGCTTACATCTCGAAAACAGTTACTCCTATCAATTTTTATCTGTTTACTAAAATTAAAGCTGATAAAATTTCCTACAAAATAGTTTTTTGCATTTTGCATGTAGGACTAACCATAGGTGAGATATAAGTTTGAAAATAATTATTAATTTAAAAAAAAGTGCTTTAACAGAAAATGTCTTGTTATTTAAAATACACTTAATTTATTGGGTGCAATACTTTATTAGAAGAAAAAGGAGGTTACGTAAAAGTCACTGAAGTCTTCAGAGTCGTTTTTAAATGCTGCATTTTCGTCTTCGTCTCAAACATTGAAAACTGAATTACATTTTTGTTCAGTAACTGTAACAGTTTGCACTTTGGTTTTTTGCTTATATCTCGAAAACAGTTATTCCTATCAATTTTTATCTTTCTTTCAAAATTAAAGCTGATAAAATTTCCTACAAAATAGTTATTTACATTTTTCTTGTTGGACCAAGCATAAGCGAGTTATGTAGTTGGATATAAATAATATTTACCAAAAATTTGCTTTAAAATAAAATGTTTGAAAAACTGAAATTAAACTAAATTAATTGTGTCTAGCACTTTAGTAGATAAAAAAGGAGAAGACATAAAAGTCACTAAACTTTTCAGAGTCGTCTTTAGTCGTCATATTAATAACAATAACATTAATAATAATAATACTAATAGTACTAAATTTGCTTATATGCAAACGCTTAATTAAGGTAACAGTTTTTTGGTTTCTTGCTTATATCTCGAAAACAGTTACTCCTATCAATTTTTATCTTTCTTTCAAAATTAAAGCTGATAAAATTTCCAACAAAATAGTTATTTGCATTTTTCTTGTAGGACCAACCATAAGCGAGTTATAGAGATGGATATAAATAAAATTTACCAAAAATTTGCTTTAAAATAAAATGTTTGAAAAACTGAAATTAAACTAAATTAATTGTGTCTAACACTTTAGTAGAGGAAAAAGAAGAAGACATAAAAATCACTAAAAATTTCAGAGTCGTCTTTAGTCGTCATATTAATAACAATAACATTAATAATAATAATACTAATAGAACTAAATTTGCTTATATGCAAACGCTTAATTAAGGTAACAGTTTTTTTGTTTTTTGCTTAAATCTCGAAAACAGTTACTCCTATCAATTTTTACCTTTTCACCAAACTTAAAGCTGATAAAACTTCCTACAAAATAGTTTTTTGCATTTTTCATGTAGAACTAACCATAAGCGAGATATAAGTTTGAAAATAATTAATAATTAAAAAAAAATGTGCTTTAACAGAAAATGTCTTGTGATTTAAAATACACTTAATTTATTGGGTCCAATACTTTATTAGAAGAAAAAGGAGGTGACAGTAAATGCTGCATTTTCGTCTTCGTCTCAAACATTGAAAACTGAATTACATTTTTGTTCAGTAACTGTTACAGTTTTCACTTTGGTTTTTTGCTTATATCTCGAAAACAGTTACTCCTATCAAATTTTATCTTTTTTTCAAAATTAAAGCTGATAAAATTTCCAACAAAATAATTATTTGCATTTTTCTTGTAGGACCAACCATAAGCGAGTTATAGAGTTGGATATAAATAATATTTAACAAAAATTTGCTTTAAAATAAAATGTTTGAAAAACCGAAACTAAACTAAATTAATTGGGTCGAACACTTTAGTAGAGGAAAAAGGAGAAGACATAAAAGTCACCAAAGTCTTCAGAGTCGTTTTTAGTCGTCATATTAATAACAATAACATTAATAATTAATAATATTTAATTTGCTTATATGCAAGCGCTTAATTAAGGTAACAGTTTTTTGGTTTCTTGCTTATATCTCGAAAACAGTTACTCCTATCAATTTTTATCTTTTTACTAAAATTAAAGCTGATAAAATTTTCTACGAAATAGTTATTTGCAGCTTTAACAGAAAATGTCTTGTGATTTAAAACACACTTAATTTATTGGGTCCAATACTTTATTAGAAAAAAAAGGAGGTGACATAAAAGTCACTGAAGTCTTCAGAGTCGTTTTTAAATGCTGCATTTTCGTCTTCGTCTCAAACATTGAAAACTGAATTACATTTTTGTTCAGTAACTGTAACAGTTTTCACTTTGGTTTTTTGCTTATATCTCGAAAACAGTTACTCCTATCAATTTTTATCTTTCTTTCAAAATTAAAGCTGATAAAATTTCCTACAAAATAGTTATTTGCATTTTTCATGTAGGACTAACCATAAGCGAGTTATAGAGTTGGATATAAATAATCTTTAACAAAAATTTGCTTTAAAATAAAATGTTTCAAAAACCGAAATTAAACTAAATTAATTGGGTCTAACACTTTAGTAGAGGAAAAAGGAGAAGACATAAAAGTCACCAAAGTCTTCAGAGTCGTTTTTAGTCGTCATATTAATAACAATAACATTAATAATAATAATACTAATAGTACTAAATTTGCTTATATGCAAGCGCTTAATTAAGGTAACAGTTTTTTGGTTTCTTGCTTACATCTCGAAAACAGTTACTCCTATCAATTTTTATCTGTTTACTAAAATTAAAGCTGATAAAATTTCCTACAAAATAGTTTTTTGCATTTTGCATGTAGGACTAACCATAGGTGAGATATAAGTTTGAAAATAATTATTAATTTAAAAAAAAGTGCTTTAACAGAAAATGTCTTGTTATTTAAAATACACTTAATTTATTGGGTGCAATACTTTATTAGAAGAAAAAGGAGGTTACGTAAAAGTCACTGAAGTCTTCAGAGTCGTTTTTAAATGCTGCATTTTCGTCTTCGTCTCAAACATTGAAAACTGAATTACATTTTTGTTCAGTAACTGTAACAGTTTGCACTTTGGTTTTTTGCTTATATCTCGAAAACAGTTATTCCTATCAATTTTTATCTTTCTTTCAAAATTAAAGCTGATAAAATTTCCAACAAAATAATTATTTGCATTTTTCTTGTAGGACCAACCATAAGCGAGTTATAGAGTTGGATATAAATAATATTTAACAAAAATTTGCTTTAAAATAAAATGTTTGAAAAACCGAAACTAAACTAAATTAATTGGGTCGAACACTTTAGTAGAGGAAAAAGGAGAAGACATAAAAGTCACCAAAGTCTTCAGAGTCGTTTTTAGTCGTCATATTAATAACAATAACATTAATAATTAATAATATTTAATTTGCTTATATGCAAGCGCTTAATTAAGGTAACAGTTTTTTGGTTTCTTGCTTATATCTCGAAAACAGTTACTCCTATCAATTTTTATCTTTTTACTAAAATTAAAGCTGATAAAATTTTCTACAAAATAGTTATTTGCAGCTTTAACAGAAAATGTCTTGTGATTTAAAATACACTTAATTTATTGGGTCCAATACTTTATTAGAAAAAAAAGGAGGTGACATAAAAGTCACTGAAGTCTTCAGAGTCGTTTTTAAATGCTGCATTTTTGTCTTCGTCTCAAACATTGAAAACTGAATTACATTTTTGTTCAGTAACTGTAACAGTTTGCACTTTGGTTTTTTGCTTATATCTCGAAAACAGTTATTCCTATCAATTTTTATCTTTCTTTCAAAATTAAAGCTGATAAAATTTCCTACAAAATAGTTATTTACATTTTTCTTGTAGGATCAAGCATAAGCGAGTTATGTAGTTGGATATAAATAATATTTAACAAAAATTTGCTTTAAAATAAAATGTTTGAAAAACCGAAATTAAACTAAATTAATTGGGTCTAACACTTTAGTAGAGGAAAAAGGAGAAGACATAAAAGTCACCAAAGTCTTCAGAGTCGTTTTTAGTCGTCAAATTAATAACAATAACATTAATAATAATAATACTAATAGTACTAAATTTGCTTATATGCAAGCGCTTAATTAAGGTAACAGTTTTTTGGTTTCTTGCTTACATCTCGAAAACAGTTACTCCTATCAATTTTTATCTGTTTACTAAAATTAAAGCTGATAAAATTTTCTTCAAAATAGTTATTTGCATTTTTCATGTAGAACTAACCATAAGCGAGATATAAGTTTGAAAATAATTAATAATTAAAAAAAATGTGCTTTAACAGAAAATGTCTTGTGATTTGAAATACACAGCATTTAAAAACGACTCTGAAGGCTTCAGGGATTTTTATGTCTCCTCATTTTTCCTCTAATAAAGTGTTACACACAATTAATTTAGTTTAATTTCAGTGTTTCAAACATTTTATTTTAAAGCAAATTTATGTTAAAGATTATTTATATCCAACTCTATAACTCGCTTATGGTTGGTCAAACAAAAAAATGCAAAAAATTATTTTGTAGGAAATTTTATCAGCTTTAATTTTGAAAAATTGATAGGAGTAACTGTTTTTGAGATATAAGCAAAAAACCAAAAAACTGTTACCTTAATTAAGCGCTTATATATAAGCAAATTTAGTACTATTAGTATTATTATTATTAATGTTATTATTATTAATATGACGACTAAAGACGACTCTGAAGACTTTAGTGACTTTTATGTCTCCTCCTTTTTCCTCTACTAAAATGTTAGACCCAATTAATTTAGTTTAATTTCAGTTTTTTAAACATTTTATTTTAAAGCAAATTTTTGTTAAAGATTATTTATATCCAACTCTATAACTCGCCTATGGTTGGTCCTACAGGAAAATTGCAAATAACTATTTTGTAGAAAATTTTATCAGCTTTAATTATGAAAAAAAGATAAAAATTGATAGGAGTAACTGTTTTGGAGATATAAGCAAAAAACCAAAATGAAAACTGTAACTGTTACTGAACAAAAATGTAATTCTGTTTTCATTGTTTGAGACGAATATGAAAATGCAGCATTTAAAAACGACTCTGAAAACTTTAGTGACTTTTATGTTTCTTCCTTTTTCCTCTACTAAAATGTTTAACTCAATTAATTTAGCTTAATTTCAGTTTTTCAAACATTTTATTTTAAAGCAAATTTTTGTTAAAGATTATTTATATCCAACTCTATAACTCGCCTATGGTTGGTCCTACAGGAAAATTGCAAATAACTATTTTGTAGAAAATTTTATCAGCTTTAATTTTGAAAGAAAGATAAAAATTGATAGAAGTAACTGTTTTCGAGATATAAGCAAAAAACCAAAAAACTGTTACTTTAATTAAGAGTTTGCATATAAGCAAATTTAGTACTATTAGTATTATTATTATTATTATTATAATTAAAAAGCGATTATAACTTTTGCATAATCTATGTTTTTATACCAGTTTTAAAATGATTGATTGATTTTAGACAATTTCTTGCCTAAAAACACAGATCACAGAAGATCTCTTTCATAGAAATGAGAAAATGCTCAAATGGGACAAAATAAGCTTCATTTTTGCTTAGAAAACTAAGCTTAGATTTAGAAGGAAATTCATTATTAAAAGAATTATTATTATTATTGTTATTTTTATTATTATTATTATTATTATTATTATTATTATTATTAATATTAATATTATTATTATTATTACTACTTTTATTTTTATTATTGTTATTATTAATATTATTATTACTATTTTTATTGGTATTAAAACTGATTATAACTTTTGTATAATAAATGTTTTTATACCAGTTTTAAAATGAGTGATTAATTTTAGACAATTTCTTGCCTAAAAACACAAATCACAGATAATCTCTTGCATAGAAATGAGAAAACGCTCATATAACACAAAATAAGCTTTATTTTTGCTTAGAAAACTAAGCTTAGATTTAGAAGGAAATTTATTATTAAAAGTATTATTTTTTTATTTTTTTTTAAGGGTGGAAATCCTTTATGGACACCATATGCTTAGTTTCTATCGCGCTCTGGTAGTGTCAGACTCTGCTTTTTTTTAGCCCTACTGACTAAAACCACCCTCCTGTCTCGCACCTGAGACATCCCGGAATCCATTTAGTTCAGATATTCATCAGGATATCAGTGCTGGTCTCATTTTTGTTCTTCTGTTTTCTTCTATCTACTTTTCATTTCGTCCTGTCTGTTAATTTCAGCCTTTTCCTTTCGTTTCATTATATGTTTGATCATGTTGTAAATTGTATCCCAATTTGTTTTGTTGTCAATCATCTTCTGCACAAGATTTCCAGGTTCTAGTGTGCATCCCAGTTGGTTGTAAGTGCTCTCTCTAATATTATTCCATTTTTCACATTCAAAAATAGTATGTTCAACAGTGTCGTTTCTACTGCAGAAAATGCATTCTTCCACGGTGTCTTTCGCAAATCTTTTTGCGTAGCTTCTCAATACACCATGTTCTGTAAGAACTTCCGTAAGATAGTAGTCCGTCTGCCGATGTTTGCAATTAAGCCAGATCCTCAAATTTGGAATTAACCTCTTTGTCCATTGTGTCTTATTCGTTTCTCTCATCCACCTATTTTCCCATTGCTTTAGAGATCTTTCTCTAGCGGAGATCTCAGTTTGTTTTTTATCCTCTAGCCTATGTTGATTCATATATGACCGTTCTTGTACCATAATATCTATAGGGAGAATGCCCGTGACAGTTTGTAGCGCCAGCCCAGATACGGTTTTGAAGGCTGAGGCAACTCGCAATAGCATCTTTCTTTGTAGCTTGTGTATGGCTGTGTATTGCTTTTTGGTTTCTAGTGCTTTCTCCCAAACTGGCGCACCATACAATACAATGTTTTGGACGGCACTGCACAATACTTTTCTTTTGCTATCTCTTGGACCTCCTATGTTTGATAAGATTCTAGTTAGAGTAGATATGTTTTTTCCGCTTTTAAAATAGCTGTCTCGACATGACTTCCAAAGGTAAGCCTCTCATCAATTATAATTCCAAGGTATTTTAACGTTTTGCTCGGTGTAATGTTGACTCCTTCAATCGTAAACATAATGCGTTCCCTCTTTTGCATACCTCTAAGTAAAACAGCCTCGGTTTTATTAGGAGCTAACTGCAACTTGTGAGACTTCATCCACTGGTTAATTCTTGGTAGACACTCATTTGTATTGTTTACAAAAGTCTTCTCTTTGGATGCTCCAACAATTAGTGTAAGGTCGTCAGCAAACCCTTTAGTTTTAGCATCACTAGTAAGTTCAATGCTTAAGATTTCATCATATAGAATATTCCACAGTGTTTGTCCAAGGACCGAACCCTGTGGAACTCCAGCCGTCACCTTTATCATACTTCCCGGTTTAATCATAATCTTTTTATTTTTTAGGTAGCTTGAGATGAAATATATCAAGTATTTCGATATTCTTTTTTCCTGCAGTTTTTCAATAATAATTTTATGACTAGCAGAGTTAAAAGCGTTCTTCACATCAATTGTTATAAGTGTGCAATATTTTCTGTTAAAATCTCCTGCAATCGCTAGTGCCTTTTCTACTGCTGGAATAGAGGATTTTCCTTTTTGAAAACCGTACTGTCGTGGATGTAATCCACCTCTATTAACTAATTCACTTTGTAGTCTATTTTTAATGAGAGTTTCCAGCAGCTTGCTTAGAGAGTTTAGCATACAAAGTGGTCTATATGAACTTGCTATTTCTGTTGGTTTACCAGGTTTTAAGATTAATACAATTTTAGCTAATTTCCATTCATCAGGAAAGTTTTGAACTTGCAGTAGGCCATTCATTATCGACAACAGCCAGTTTGGGGCACATGTTGCTACTATTTTAACTGCATCTGGTGGTATTTTGTCTACTCCTGGTGCCTTCCCGCATTTTATGCCAACCGCTGCAGTTCTCAGCTCCTCTAGTGTGAATTGTGTTGGTTTGTCATCTATTTGAAAGATCGCCCACTCTTCCTTTTCTGTTGGGAAAAGGTCTGTTACTACCTGCTTTTTCTTTTCAATATCTAATTCGTATGGTCTTAAGGTATTTGCATATTTTGCTACTATCTGAAAGGCTTTTCCCCATATATCGTTATCAAGCTCTTGAATCAAGTCCTTCTAGTGTCTGTTTTTAGAATCCCTAATTAGTGTGCTAAGTTCTTTCTTATATTTTTTATAATCGATTTTTAGTCTCTCTGTTTTTTCCCTGGTTATTGTGTTGTTTTTTTGCGGCTCGTATCTGTTTTCTCCTGATCTTGTTACATTGCTCTTTTTTTACAGCAATGTCTTTTTCCACCAATAAGGCGTTTTCCATTCTAGGTTACGTAATTGTATACAATTTTTGTATGCTTGTTTTATCAGCCTGGTGCTTGCTCTATAGTCAGTATCATATCTGTCTCTTGTTAACAACTCTATAGCTGTTCTGTATGCGTCCCAGTCTGCTCGTTTGTTGCCCACATCCCTTATTATTTTTTCAGAATTTGTTCTAATTTCAAAGCAGATGTATTTATGCTCTGTCAGTGTCTGGATGTCCAGAACTTCCCAATTAGTTACATCTCCTGCGATTTTATTAGTGGCCATTGTTACGTCGATATATGATTCGCTTTCTCCCCGTACAAAGGTAGGTCTTAGTCCAGTATTCAGAACAACCATGTCGCGCACCGAGATCCACTGCACCCAGTAGTCGCCCTTTTCATCTTTTTTAGGTGATCCCCATAGCGGAGATTTGCCGTTAAAATTTCCCAATACTATGGTTTTTCCATATTTAACTTCCTTCATTATGCTATGTACCTTTTTTTGGAAATTTTGTATTCCTATATTGGGTGATATATAGCATCCAATTATACCAAGTTTTTTTGTTTGGATCATTAAGTAACCGTCAAAAATAGTATGGCTTACAATACCAACATTCTTTGTTAGGACTAACATTGCCACGTCTCTCCTTTTGTCTTTAATCGATTTTGACTTTTCTATTCTTTTTTAATTTGGTTCGCTGATAACTAGCAAATCAGCTTTTAGCTGGTTTGCTGTGGCACAGACTAGATCGTGAGCTCCATATGCTCGTCCAACGTTGGCTTGTAGTATTTTTAGAGTCATTTAGGGTATTTAACGCGTCGGGCATGCAGCACTTGCATGCCTTCGTCTATTATCATTTGTTGCTTTAGCTTGGTCTTTTAAGAACTTACGATAGTATGGGCACTTGGCTTGTTCCGCTCTGTGGCCTTCTTGTTTACACTTAAGGCAGTAGCTTGTGTTTTGGCATTCTTTAGCTCGATGACTATCTTTGCCACATTTAAGGCATATATTTGTGTTGTCGTTTCCAGTGCAGTCCTTGGTGTGATGTGCAAAGTCTAAGCATCTGTAGCACCGTAGGAGGTTTGTGCGTGCTCTTACTTCGCACGGCACCCATCCTATCTTGATATATATATTCAACAGTGCATTTGCTTTGCCTTTTTTAACAGCAACAGTAGCAGTTTGATTACCTCTCTGGTTTGTTCTACATGACACAACTCTAACTTCGTTATCTTCTGCGTTTCCTACGCTTTTTTTAACAGCATCTTCAATCTGCTGGCTACTAAGGTCTGCATCTATATCCAGTATGTGTATGATATCTTCGTTGTTTTTAATCACTACTAGGGTGTTTTCGTTTTTATTTATTTTTGCTTGTTTAAGGATGGTTGCCTCATTTTTTCCTCCTTGTATTTCTAGAAACACGTCACCATTATTTGTCTTCTTTATTGTTTAGATTTTGACTCCAATTTCGTCTATGTTTACACTACTTTTGATTGTGCGCAGCACATCAGCGTACTGTCTGCCCTCCGCTTTTACTATAACTTTTTCCGTCTGCACATTGTTTCTATTGCTTGTAGATTTGAGCCTACTCTTTTTATTCGTTTTGGGAATGATTATTTGTAATTCTTTATCAGAGCCTCAAAATACATACTCCGTACATTTACGTATATACATATTATCTAGGTTTCCAAAAGCGGCTATTTTAACTTGTTTTGTATCTTGTATTATTGTTTCATCTTTCAGTTTTTGTATGCTTTCATATAGCTTAGCAATATCGTTTACGCCGTCTTCGTTTATCTGGTACGGTATCACGTATAAAATCCTGGAAGTCGTTTCTTTTCCTCTTTTTTTAGAATGGTTTCCTTGTTTGTTTTAATATACTCAACATTACCTTCTCTAAGCTCTTCTTTCATTACCGCTTCAATTTATGGGTTGTTAGCGCGTCTTTTCATTTAGGGGTTTTTTGTAATATTTTTACTAAGAGATAAGTAGTAGTCGAGAAGCGATCGGGTGGCAGCAACAAGCCGCATTTTCACAGTGCATTTTTTAATCGTTAATTTAATAGTGCCGTGCCGTCAAGGTTCTCTTTCTTCCTATTCTTCCTCTTTCCTTACTTCTTCCTTCTTACATCGATCTGCACTTTGACGGACCACTCGGTAAGTTTTTTTTTTTTTATAAAATATATTTAATAATAGTAGAAAGAAACGTAATATTGCCACCTCCAGCCTTTACGAATTTACCTAAATAAATAACGGCAATTTTGCATTGAAATGGCATAAACAATGTGAAGAGAAGTTTGGGTAAACTAATCTCAATATCAAAAGTTCTGCCAAGTTGTATAAAATTGAATAGATTAAATAAATTAAAGAAACAATACAAACACCGACTATAACAATGAAACTAACATAACTGGTAACAAAAAACAAAGGACCTTGCCACCTTAAATGGTAGAAAAATGCAAACTAAATAAAGAAAAAATAAAACAAATAGGTTAAATTACCCTTACTTGCACACTGAGTAAAATCTCAATGTCGACCGAACCAATTAAAAAATTATACAATAAACTATACATTGACCTTCCACTCACAAATTTAAATGTTAAATTAAGAAGGGAAGAATACACATATTTCCTTATCTATTCTAAAGCATTTAATTTAGATATAACAAAATAGATATAACAAAATGTCACTAACTCAATGGCAAATTACTTATTATTGCATAAAAAATTTGAGTGTCTTTTGTAATGCTATATTCCATACACCTACGATAAAATTAAACACCACTGCCAATAACAAGAGATCTGTTTACATTATAGTATATGTATACATAATTTGTTCTGTGTAAAAATTGAGCAATCAGTTCTTTCCTATCAAATATCAATATCATTTAAAAACATGACTATGAAAATTGGCAAGTTAAAATACACGCAATAATATTCCACGAAACCATGGTGCGATTAATATAAGGTAGTTTTTCATTTCACAGCCTCTCTATAAGCACTTGTACGATCAGTTTAAGGCACTGCATGTTTAGTATAAATTGTAACAATTTACGGAAGACGCCACGTCACTCGTTGCAACCGTGTGATGATGATTTTGAAAACAAAAAACTCATTCTAGAGAAATAAATAGGTTAAAAGGCGTGTTGCTGCCACCCGATTGCTTCTCGACTACTACTTATCTCTTAGTAAAAATATTACAAAAAACCCCTAAATGAAAAGACGCGCTAACATTCCCCCCGACCGTTAAGGGATGAGGTTAACTAAAACTAAATAATCAACTAAAGAAAAGAAATATAAGTTCCCTTCCGCATAATAATAATAAATATTAAATTAAATTAAATTAAACTGCAAGTAATTGCATCCACCCAAAGAACAAATAACTAAAAACAAAATTATAGGATCAAAACGATCACTGATTTGGAAGGGGACATAGACGAACTATAGGTCGTTTATAAAGACCATTGGGAGTTTTGACGCTGGCGACGCGAACTATCCCATCCTTGCCAGGAAAGACCTCTTGAACGACCCCTAATGGCCAATGCAACGGTGGGGTGTTATCCGTCCGCAAAACTACGACCGTACCGGCCTTTATTGGAGAAGATGGCTTATTCCATTTTTGACGAACTTGCAAATTATGTAGATATTCCACGTGCCATCGTTTCCAATACGTTTGCAAAATTTGATCGAGCAGTTCTTTTCGGGTTACTAAATTAGTCGACATGTCTAAATTTTGAATTGGTAGCAATTGAAGGGGCGTCCCTGTCAAAAAATGAGCAGGCGTCAAAGCTAACGGCTCATTAGGATCCGAGCTGAGCGTACACAATGATCGAGAATTTAATAAAGCCTCTATTTGAGTAATAACCGTCGTAAATTCTTCATATGTCAAAATTTGGGTGCCAATAACTTTAGTTAAATGAGACTTCACACTTTTAATGTTTGCCTCCCAGATTCCTCCAAAGTGAGGTGCTGCTGGAGGATTAAATTTCCATACTACATTTCGTTTTATCAATTCATCATCAATACTAGAATGATACTCTTGTGAGGTCACAAATTTTGACAAATCGTCTAGGACAGTTTTAGCTCCAATAAAATTTGTACCACAATCGGAATACAAAACCGAGCATGGACCACGACGGGATAAAAAACGTTTAAAGGCATTAATGAAAGTCGCAGTAGATAGGTCAGAAGCCACTTCTAGATGTAAGGCTTTGGTAACTAAACAAATAAATAAGCATAAATAAGCTTTCTGGCTTTTAACACCTCTACGACGAGTCAGAGTGATATAGAAAGGTCCGGCATAATCTACACCACTGTGCAAAAATGGTTTCGCTTCTGTAATTCTAGGAGCGGGCAAATCCGCCATACATGGGAAAGTTGCGCGAGGACGAAATTTAAAGCAAAAATTACAGTTGCGAATGCGATGTCTAACAACATTTCGTGCAGCTAAAATCCAAAATTTCTGACGCAACAACGACAGTGTAAGATGCGGACCAGTATGTAAATTACGTTGGTGAAAATAGTCTGTTAAGAGATCCACCAAGTGGTCTTTTTTGGGCAGCAAAAACGGATGCTGCTGATCATATTCTAGATTTGAGTTTGATAGACGTCCTCCTGCTCTAATAACTCCATCTTTAAGAAACGGACATAAGGCACGAATTTTAGACGAACAAGGTTTATTTTGCTCTAACAAAGCTAAATCTGAAGCAAAATGTTCTCTTTGGACAAGTCTAACTAGCGTTAATTCAGCGGTTTCTAAGTCTTTGAGTGTAATAGGATTTCCTTTTGGCAATATCTTAAGAAATCTGAGAACATATACAACTGCATTGCGCAATTTACTATACGAAGACGATCTATCTATAAGTTGTCGTAAAGGGTTGACACAACGTGAGAAAGTGACGAGAACTATCGGTTTCTCTTCGAGTGGAGGTTCGTCTGTATTAGTTGAAGAGTTAATAGGCCATAACTGTTTGTCCATAAATAACCAACTAGGACCAGTTAGCCAAATCGGGTGGTTTAAAAGGTGCGCCGGTGTTAGACCCCTAGAAATTGGGTCGGCTGGGTTTTCCTTCCCATCGACATGATACCAATTAACCGACGGCACTAATTCTTGAATTTTTGCTACGCGATTTGCTACAAAAGTGTGCCAACGATGAGGAGATGCGTTTATCCAGTTAAGTACGACCGAAGAATCCGTCAGAGCAACAATGTTTTCTATAATTAATCGCGATTGGAAAGTGCTTTCTACAAAATGGATCAGTCTAGCTAAAAGAAGCGCAGCACAAAGCTCTAATCTGGGTATCGAAAGTGACTTTAACGGAGCAACTTTTGATCTAGCGCAAATGATTCTAACAGTAGGTACCTTTTCTGGAACTCTTACATACACTACCGCTCCATAACCCTTTTCTGATGCGTCTGCAAATCCAACAATTTTCACAGGTAAATTACTACAAGTTCCTAAATGACGCGGAATTTCAAAGTTTTCCAAAAGATGCAACTCTCTTTTTAAAAGACTCCAAATTTTTTGTATATCAGCCGATACAGAATCGTCCCAACCAAGTTTTTGAACCCAAATTTCCCGAATCAATAATTTTGCATATAAGGTAACGAGAGCCAACAATCCTAAAGGATCTCAAATGCGAGCAATTATTGACAAAATATTTCGTTTCGTACATTCTATGTCAGGAACACTAATTTTAAAACCAAGCAAGTCGGTTTGCGGATGCCACTGAAAACCTAAGACCTTCAAGGAATCATTGCTAAATTCAACGGGCTGAAAGCAGCGTTCCGGTTCTAAAATTTATGAAAATAATTCATTAGAGTTTGTTGTCCATTTGGTTAAGCTAAACCTCCCGGCCCTAAACAAACCAATTAAATCGCGGTACAACGCAATAGCTTCTTCACTGGTAGGAACACTAGTTACAACATCGTCCATGTATGTATCTCTATTTACAGTTCCTGAAGCTAACGGAAAATTTCTAGATTCGTCCGAGGCAAGTTGCTTAACTGTACGAAGAGCTAAAAATGGCGAGGCTTTGACTCCAAAAGAGACTACATTAATTTCGTATGTTTGGAGAGGTTCATTAATCGAAAATCGCCAGAGAATTCTTTGAAAGCATCGATGATCGGGATTAAGCCAAATTTGTCTATACATCTGACGTACGTCAGCGGTCATGGCTACAGCAAATAGTCTAAAATTCAATAGCAAAGAAACTATATCGGTTTGTAATTTTTCACCAGTATATAAAACATCGTTCAAAGAAAGCGAATTACTACCTTTGGCGCTAGCATCAAACACAACTCTCAGCGGAGTACTAATACTTTCCTTAAAAATAGCATGATGCGGAATGTAAAATGAAGATTCGCTATTCAATCTATGTGGCTCTACTAATGACATGTGACCTTGGTCGATGAAGTCTTGTATTGCATCGCAATAACTTTGATGAAATGCTGGCATTGAGCGAAATTTTCTTTCTAAAGCTAGATATCTTCGAAAAGCGTTTTGAAATGAACTACCCAAATTAGGAGGAAATTCTTTAAAAGGAAGCGAGACTATGTATTTTCCGGACGGTTCGCGTTTAACCGTACAAACGAAAAGTTCTTCACATTTTGCGTCATCTTTATTCAATGAAACACTGGGACTGGGAACCTCTTCCATTGACCAAAATTTTTCAAGTGCTTTATCTAGAGGTGGTTTTTCAATCAAACAAAATGAATGTGTTTCACAATTCGCGGCTACATGTGATATTTCGCCCATAACTATGTATCCTAGTGTAGTTTCTAAAGCGATTGAGCTTCCAGGTGAACTTTCTACTTTGTTCGGGCCTAATATTTGCGGGAACAATTTACCACTAATTATTCCATCGATTTCCCCCGACTCAAAAAATTTCTCGTCGGCTAGCGGAAGATTAAGCAAATTTTCTATAGATGATTGCGGAATATTTCGATCTGGCAAATTGTCAATAATTTGATCGATAACTAAAGCCTCGAACTTGTATCTATAATCTGAATTAAAGCGAGAAGCAATGACCGTATCTATTTTTCCTTTTATAGGATGCGTGATGCCACCTACGCCTTCAACAGAAGCGTTAATTTTTCTAATTGGCAAATTTAAGCGGGCACAACAATTTGTAGTAATAAAATGCGATTGACTAGCGGGGTCTACTAAAAGTCTAACTAATTTCTTTTTCGAATTTGGAGCGAATATTTCTACTATGGCGGTAGCAAGCAAAGTGTTATTATATCTAGATGATTTAAAGCTAGTATTTGAAGCCACACAAAAACTATGGGGCTCGCGGGAAGTGCTATTAACGTCACTAATTGGAACCAAATCCTTTTTAGCAGGCTGCTCTGATGTCTCAATGTGCGGTTTATTAAAATGAAGCAGAGAATGATGTCTTTTTCGACACAAACTACAGGTGGTTGTCGATTTACAAGCGATTATTTTATGTTTCGGACTAAGGCAATTTAAACATAAAGCTTTATCTTTGACTAATTGATATCTTTCCAAGGGACCTAACTTTAAAAGCTTCGCACACTGATAAACTAAATGAGAAGCCTCGTTACAAATTGGACAAATATTATTCGATGCGCGATTACTAACAACAAGCGAATGGGTTCTACTAGGTTTACTGAAAGGAGCGCTATAGTTCGTTCGATTGGCTGTTGTAGCAGTTGATTTTAAAGTACAAGCTAAGATTTTTGTGTGATCCTTTACAAAGTCGACAATTTCCTTGTACAAAGGTTTCAGATTTTTTCTGTGACAGCTCAAAATGTCTACGAGTTTGACCATCTAATTTTGAAAGTGCGATTGAACTTATAATAAAGTCCGAAAGATTTTCTATGTCTAATTGTTTCAAAGCGTTCACCGCGGTATCAAACTTTTCCAAAAATGTATTTAAACAAACTACCGATTCATTTTGTAAAGGTCTAAAGTTAAGAATTTGCGACAAATAAGTACTAGCCAGAAGACGTTTATCATCATATTTTTCTACGAGCGCTTTCCATAAGATAGGATAATTTGCTCCTGTTGGTTGTATTCCAGAGCAAACTAGCAAAGCTTTACCCGTCAATTTTCCCAATAAGTAATGCATTCTAGTAATATCGTCTAAATCGGGATTTTCGTGTATTAAAGTTCTAAACGTGTCATAAAAAATTGGCCAATCGGACATTTCTCCTGAAAATTCCATCAATTCGATCTTGGGCAATTTTGCTATAGCTTTCACCGGCTTGGGCGAACTTTCAGTTTTTGTAAAAACTTTTTTTGCTGCTTCTTTTGCAAACCGTTTCATCATCCAGGTTTCTAGAGTCGTTATATAAACGCTGAATTCTCAAAAAAAGTGATTGACGCTTGCCTTGAAGAGACTTTAATTCATTCTCTTTAGTTGGAGCCATGATAAATTTAAACGAATTTCTAATAAGCGAGGACGTATGCGGGCAACAGCGACAAGAGATAAGCTAAAGCGATAACTCGATAAGCGAAGGGTTTTTGCAACAACGCGTTCTAAAAATAGCGATACCAATGCTCTAGATTTAACTAAACGAAGATCCGGTGGCTCGAAGGACCAAATGTTAATGCGTAAAAGAAAGGCTATTTAATTGAATCCAAAACTACACAAAAAAAAAACTTACCGAGTGGTCCGTCAAAGTGCAGATCGATGTAAGAAGGAAGAAGTAAGGAAAGAGGAAGAATAAGAAGAAAGAGAACCTTGACGGCACGGCACTATTAAATTAACGATTAAAAAATGCACTGTGAAAATGCGGCGTGTTGCTGCCACCCGATCGCTTCTCGACTACTACTTATCTCTTAGTAAAAATATTACAAAAAACCCCTAAATGAAAAGACGCGCTAACATGGGTAGTTATATTTTAGGTTTTCCTCCACTGTTTTAGTCAGTGTCTTATCTGGATTTATGATGATAGCAGCATCTCCTCTTAGTTCTTTTAGCGTCTGTAGTTCTAATAAATCAGTGTTTTTGAAGCGTTTTGGTGGCCACTCCTCATCTATTACTTTTTCTAAGCCTGTCTATCCTGTTTCCTCTTCAATTGCAGTTTCCACTTTCTTGTATATTTCTTCATTTCGTTGCCAGACTTCTTGCTTTATTTCATTTTTATCAGCTTGCACCAAACCGACATCGGGTTTGGGCATCCCCTTATCCGCCACCCTTGGGATTATTATTATTATTATTGTTATTATTAATATTATTATTACTATTATTATTATTATTAAAACCGATTATAACTTTTGTATAATAAATGTTTTTATACCAGTCTTAAAATGAGTTATTAATTTTAGACAATTTCTTGCCTAAAAACACAGATCACAGATGATCTCTTGCATAGAAATGAGAAAACGATTATATAACTCAAAATAAGCTTCATTTTTGCTTAGAAAACTAAGCTTACTTTTATTACTATTATTATTATTATTATTATTATTATTATTATTATTATTATTATTATTATTATTATTATTATTATTATTATTATTATTATTATTATTATTATTATTATTATTATTATTATTATTATTATTATTATTATTATTATTATTATTATTATTATTATTATTATTATTATTATTATTATTATTATTATTATTATTATTATTATTATTATTATTATTATTATTATTATTATTATTATTATTATTATTATTATTATTATTATTATTATTATTATTATTATTATTATTATTATTATTATTATTATTATTATTATTATTATTATTATTATTATTATTATTATTATTATTATTATTATTATTATTATTATTATTATTATTATTATTATTATTATTATTATTATTATTATTATTATTATTATTATTATTATTATTATTATTATTATTATTATTATTATTATTATTATTATTATTATTATTATTATTATTATTATTATTATTATTATTATTATTATTATTATTATTATTATTATTATTATTATTATTATTATTATTATTATTATTATTATTATTATTATTATTATTATTATTATTATTATTATTATTATTATTATTATTATTATTATTATTATTATTATTATTATTATTATTATTATTATTATTATTATTATTATTATTATTATTATTATTATTATTATTATTATTATTATTATTATTATTATTATTATTATTATTATTATTATTATTATTATTATTATTATTATTATTATTATTATTATTATTATTATTATTATTATTATTATTATTATTATTATTATTATTATTATTATTATTATTATTATTATTATTATTATTATTATTATTATTATTATTATTATTATTATTATTATTATTATTATTATTATTATTATTATTATTATTATTATTATTATTATTATTATTATTATTATTATTATTATTATTATTATTATTATTATTATTATTATTATTATTATTATTATTATTATTATTATTATTATTATTATTATTATTATTATTATTATTATTATTATTATTATTATTATTATTATTATTATTATTATTATTATTATTATTATTATTATTATTATATTATTATTATTATTATTATTATTATTATTATTATTATTATTATTATTATTATTATTATTATTATTATTATTATTATTATTATTATTATTATTATTATTATTATTATTATTATTATTATTATTATTATTATTATTATTATTATTATTATTATTATTATTATTATTATTATTATTATTATTATTATTATTATTATTATTATTATTATTATTATTATTATTATTATTATTATTATTATTATTATTATGATTATTATGATTATTATGATTATTATGATTATTATGATTATTATTATTATTATTATTATTATTATTATTATTATTATTATTATTATTATTATTATTATTATTATTATTATTATTATTATTATTATTATTATTATTATTATTATTATTATTATTATTATTATTATTATTATTATTATTATTATTATTATTATTATTATTATTATTATTATTATTATTATTATTATTATTATTATTATTATTATTATTATTATTATTATTATTATTATTATTATTATTATTATTATTATTATTATTATTATTATTATTATTATTATTATTATTATTATTATTATTATTATTATTATTATTATTATTATTATTATTATTATTATTATTATTATTATTATTATTATTATTATTATTATTATTATTATTATTATTATTATTATTATTATTATTATTATTATTATTATTATTATTATTATTATTATTATTATTATTATTATTATTATTATTATTATTATTATTATTATTATTATTATTATTATTATTATTATTATTATTATTATTATTATTATTATTATTATTATTATTATTATTATTATTATTATTATTATTATTATTATTATTATTATTATTATATATATTATATAAAGGGTGGAAATCCTTTATGGACACCATACGCTTAGTTTCTATCGCGCTCTGGTAGTGTCAGACTCTGCTTTTACCTTAGCCCTACTGACTAAAACCACCCTCCTGTCTCGCACCTGAGACATCCCGGAATCCATCTAGTTCAGATATTCATCAGGATATCACTGCTGGTCTCATTTTTGTTCTTCTGTTTTCTTCTATCTACTTTTCATTTCGTCCTGTCTGTTAAGTTCAGCCTTTTCCTTTCTACTCATTATATGTTTGATCATGTTGTAAATTGTATCCCAGTTTGTTTTGTTGTCAATCATCTTCTGCACAAGATTTCCAGGTTCTAGTGTGCATCCCAGTTGGTTGTCTAATATTATTCCATTTTTCACATTCAAAAATAGTATGTTCAACAGTGTCGTTTCTACTGCAGAAAATGCATTCTTCCACGGTGTCTTTCGCAAATCTTTTTGCGTAGCTTCTAAATACACCATGTTTTGTAAGAACTTCCGTACGATAGTAGTCCGTCTGCCGATGTTTGCAATTAAGCCAGATCCTCAAATTTGGAATTAACCTCTTTGTCCATTGTGTCTTATTCGTTTCTCTCATCCACCTATTTTCCCATTGCTTTAGAGATCTTTCTGTAGCGGAGATCTCAGTTTGTTTTTTATCCTCTTGCCTATGTTGATTCATATATGACCGTTCTTGTACCATAATATCTATAGGGAGAATGCCCGTGACAGTTTGTAGCGCCAGCCCAGATACGGTTTTGAAGGCTGAGGCAACTCGCAATAGCATCTTTCTTTGTAGCTTGTGTATGGCTGTGTATTGCTTTTTGGTTTCTAGTGCTTTCTCCCAAACTGGCGCACCATACAATACAATGTTATGGACGGCACTGCACAATACTTTTCTTTTGCCATCTCTTGGACCTCCTATGTTTGGTAAGATTCTAGTTAGAGTAGATATGTTTTTTCCGCTTTTAAAATAGCTGTCTCGACATGACTTTCAAAGGTAAGCCTCTCATCAATTATAATTCCAAGGTATTTTAACGTTTTGCTCGGTGTAATGTTGACTCCTTCAATCATAAACATAATGCGTTTCCTCTTTTGCATACCTCTAAGTAAAACTGCCTCGGTTTTATTAGGAGCTAACTGCAACTTGTGAGACTTCATCCACTTGTTAATTCTTGCTAGACACTCATTTGTATTGTTTACAAAAGTCTTCTCTTCGGATGCTCCAACAATTAGTGTAAGGTCGTCAGCAAACCCTATAGTTTTAGCATCACTAGTAAGTTCAATGCTTAAGATTTCATCATATAGAATATTCCACAGTGTTGGTCCAAGGACCGAACCCTGTGGAACTCCAGCCGTCACCTTCATCATACTTCCCGGTTTAATCATAATCTTTCTATTTTTTAGGTAGCTTGAGGTGAAATTTATCAAGTATTTCGATATTCTTTTTTCCTGCAGTTTTTCAATAATAATTTTATGACTAGCAGAGTTAAATGCGTTCTTTACATCAATTGTTATACTCGTAAGTGTGCAATATTTTCTGTTAAAATCTCTTGCAATCGCTAGTGCCTTTTCTACTGCTTGAATAGTGGATTTTCCTTTTTGAAAACCTTACTGTCGTGGATGTAATCCACCTCTATTAACTAATTCACTTTGTAGTCTGTTTTTAATGAGAGTTTCCAGCAGCTTGCTTAGAGAGTTTAGCATACAAAGTGGTCTATATGAACTTGCTCTTTCTGTTGGTTTGCCAGGTATTAAGATTAATACAGTTTTAGCTATTTTCCATTCATCAGGAAAGTTTTGAACTTGAAGTAGGCCATTCATTATCGACAACAGCCAGTTTGGGGCACATGTTGCTACTATTTTAATTGCATCTGGTGGTATTTTGTCTACTCCTGGTGCCTTCCCGCATTTTATGCCAACCGCTGCAGTTCTTAGCTCCTCTAGTGTGAATGGTGTTGGTTTGTCATCTATTTGAAAGATCGCCCACTCTTCCTTTTCTGTTGGGAAAAGATCTGTTACTACCTGCTTTTTCTTTTCAATATCTAATTCGTATGGTCTTAAGGCATTTGCATTTTTTGCTACTATCTGAAAGGCTTTTCCCCATATATCGTTATCAAGCTCTTGAATCAAGTTTTTCCAGTGTCTGTTTTTAGAATCCCTAATTAGTTTGCTAAGTTCTTTCTTACATTTTTTATAATCGATTTTTAGTCTCTCTGTTTCTTCTCTGGTTATTGTCTTGTTTTTTGCGGCTCGTATCTGTTTTCTCCTGATCTTGTTACATTGCTCCCTTTTTACAGCAATGTCTCTATTCCACCAATAAGGCGTTTTCCATTCTAGGTTACGTAATTGTATACAATTTTTGTATGCTTGTTTTATTAGCCTGGTGCTTGCTCTATAGTCAGTATCATATCTGTCTCTTGTTAACAACTCTATAGCTGTTTTGTATGCGTCCCAGTCTACTCGTTTGTTGCCCACATCCCTTATTATTTTTCCAGAATTTGTCCTAATTTCAAAGTAGATGTATTTATGCTCTGTCAGTGTCTCGATGTCCAGAATCTCCCAATTAGTTACATCTCCTGCGATTTTATTAGTGGCCATTGTTACGTCGATATATGATTCGCTTTCTCCCCGTACAAAGGTAGGTCTTAGTCCAGTATTCAGAACAACCATGTCGCGCGCCGAGATCCACTGCACCCAGTAGTCGCCCTTTTCATCTTTTTTAGGTGATCCCCATAGCGGAGATTTGCCGTTAAACTCTCCCAATACTATGGTTTCTCCATATTTAACTTCCTTCATTATGCTATCTACCTTTTTTTGGTAATCTTGTATTCCTATATTGGGTGATATATAGCATCCAATTATATTAAGTTTTTTTGTTTGGATCATTAAGTAACCGTCAAAAATAGTATGACTTACAATACCAACATTCTTTGTTAGGACTAACATTGCCACGTCTCTCATTTTGTCTTTAATCCAGTTTGATTTTTCTATTCTTTTTTTATTTGGTTCGCTGATAACTAGCAAATCAGTTTTTAGCTGGTTTGCTGTGGCACATACTAGATCTTGAGCTGCATATGCTCGTCCAACGTTGGCTTGTAGTATTTTTAGAGTCATTTAGGGTATTTAACGCGTCGGGATGCAGCACTTGCATGCCTTCGTCTATTTTCATTTGTTGCTTGAGCTTGGTCTTTTAATAACTTACGATAGTATGGGCACTTGGCTTGTTCCGCTCTGTGGCCTTCTTGTTTACACTTAAGGAAGTAGCTTGTGTTTTGGCATTCTTTACCTCGATGACTATCTTTGCCACATTTAAGGCATATATTTGTGTTATCGTTTCCAGTGCAGTCCTTGGTGTGATGTCCAAAGTCTAAGCATCTGTAGCACCGTAGGAGGTTTGTGCGTGCTCTTACTTTGCATGGCACCCATCCTATCTTGATAACTCCTTTATTCACCAGTGCATTTGCTTTGCCTTTTTTAACAGCAACAGTAGCGGTTTGATTACCTCTCTGGTTTGTTCTACATGACACAACTCTAACTTCGTTATCTTCTGCGTTTCCTACGCTTTTTTTAACAGCATCTTCAATCTGCTGGCTACTAAGGTCTGCATTTATATCCAATATGTGTATGATATCTTCGTTGTTTTTAATCACTACTTGGGTGTTTTCGTTTTTATTTATTATTGCTTGTTTAAGGATGGTTGCCTCATTTTTTCCTCCTTGTATTTCTAGAAACACGTCACCATTATTTGTCTTCTTTATTGTTTTGATTTTGACTCCAATTTCGTCTATGTTTACACTACTTTTGATTGTGCGCAGGATATCAGCGTACTGTCTGCCCTCCGCTTTTACTATAACTTTTTCTGTCTGCACATTGTTTCTATTGCTTGTAGATTTGAGCCTACTCTTTTTATTCGTTTTGGGAATGATTATTTGTAATTCTTTATCAGAGCCCCGAAATACATACTCCGTACATTTACGTATATACATATTATCTAGGTTTCCAAAAGCGGCTATTTTAACTTGTTTTGTATCTTGTATTATTGTCTCATCTTTCAGTTTTTGTATGCTTTCATATAGCTTAGCAATATCGTTTACGCCGTCTTCGTTTATCTGGTACGGTATCACGTATAAAATCCTGGAAGTCGTTTCTTTTCCTCCTTTCTTTAGAATAGTCTCCATGTTTGTTTTAATATACTCAACATTACCTTCTCTAAGCTCTTCTTTCATTACCGCTTCAATTTCTGGGGAGTTATATTTTAGGTTTTTCTCCACTGTTTTAGTCAGTGTCTTATCTGGATTTATGATGATAGCAGCATCTCCTCTTAGTTCTTTTAGCGTCTGTAGTTCTAATAAATCAGTGTTTTTGAAGCATTTTGGTGGCCACTCCTCATCTATTACTTTTTCTAAGCCTGTCCATCCTGTTTCCTCTTCAATTGCAGTTTCCACTTTCTTGTATATTTCTTCATTTCGTTGCCAGACTTCTTGCTTTATTTCATTTTCATCAGCTTGCACCCCGACATTTTGGGTGTTTATATTTCTTGTGTACACTTCTTTATCTTTTTCCTCTGTTTCATTGTTTTGTTTATCCAGTTCTACAGTTTTAGTTTTTAAGTCATTATAGCTTGCTTGCAAAACAGCCATTTTCCTCTTTAGGGTAGCTGTTGTATCTACCAACTGTCTTGTAATAGCTTTTATTTTAGTCTTTGTTTTAGTACTTTGTCTTACTTGCATTTTAAGCTCTTCGACCTTTTTGTTTAGATTTTCCATTGCAGCAATTACAGCTGTCATTTCTTTGTCGATCCCTTCGACTTCATTGCTTTCACGCACTTCTCTTTTCCTCTTTTTTTTTAGCGGACTTCTTGTGTTTTTTTTCAGTAGAGCACTTTCGTGTTCATTATCTTTCTCGTAAAGTCTAGATATTGAGCTTGTAAAAATCTCTTCATCTTGCCACTCGCCTTCTTGCATGTTTGTTACTTCAGGCTTGCTTTCTTTAGGAGTGTCAAAAACATTTTCAAAGTTTTCACCTTGCATTAATTCGCTCTTGCTTGGCGGTGTTCTTTGTATAGAGGAACGCCTATTGAATGGGTCCGGTGCATCTTCCCAGCTGTATCCTACAGCCTTAGAATTAACGAGTAGTGCCTCCCCCGTATCCGTCGAGGCAGCGTCTGTCAGTTCAGACGACGGGATTCCCTCTTTTAGAGGACCCGCCTGGGGATTATTTTTGCTATCCGCCATATTCATGTTTAGGGCATTTTTGTACCTGAGTCTTTCCCTATCCTCAGTGTCCGTAACCTGGAGCCATGTTGTTGCTTTCCGTAATTCCATTTTTCCCCAGAGTACCAGAATCTTTTCCATGTCCATCGCCAAGTCCGTCATCAACCGTTTGCACTATTTGGTCCGCGGTGGCTATTTTATTTTACCACTACCCACCGTCATCCGGTTTGGGCATCCCCCTATCCGCCACCCGGGGACGCGCCCAGTAGCAGTTTGACTTCTGCCCTGGGATTATTATTATTATTATTATTATTATTATTATTATTATTATTATTATTATTATTATTATTATTATTACTACTACTATTATTATTATTATTATTATTATTATTACTATTAGTATTATTATTAAAAACCGATTATAGTAAATGTTTTTATACCAGTTTTAAGATGTGTGATTAATTTTAAACAATTTCTTGCCTAAAAACTATAAAATGGCCTACATTGCTTAAAAACACAGATCACAGATGATCTATTGCAAAGAAATGAGAAAACGCTCATATAACACACAAAATAAGCTTCATTTTTGCTGAGAAATCTAAGCTTATATTTAGAAGGAAATTCATTTTTAAAAGTATTATTATTATTATTATTATTATTTTTATTACTATTATTATAATTATTTTTATTACTTACATTATTCTTATTATTATTATTATTATTATTATTGTCATTATAATTATTATTATTAAAAATTTATATTAAGCAGACAGAAAACGTCGTATTCTGTCACAAAAGAGCTAATTATGTATCACTTTAAATAGAAGCAGTTTATCCTGTTTGTTCCTTTGCTTACATAAGAGCAAACTTTTATAAAGCGATATGCAAGCGCTTAATTAAGGTAACAGTTTTTTGGTTTTTTGCTTATATCTCGAAAACAGTTACTCCTATCAATTTTTGTCTTTTTACTAAAACTAAAGCTGATAAAATTTCCTACAAAATAGTTATTTGCATTTTTCATGTAGGACTAACCATAAGCGAGATATAAGTTTGAAAATAATTAATATTTAAAAAAAAGTGCTTTAACAGAAAATGTCTTGTGATTTAAAATACACTTAATTTATTGGGTCCAATACTTTATTAGAAGAAAAAGGAGGTGACATAAAAGTCACTGAAGTCTTCAGAGTCGTTTTTAGTCGTCATGTTAATAACAATAACTTTAATAATAATAATACTAATAGTACTAAATTTGCTTATATGCAAGCGCTTAATTAAGGTAACATGTTTTTTGGATTCTTGCTTATATCTCGAAAACAGTTACTCCTATCAATTTTTGTCTTTTTACTAAAACTAAAGCTGATAAAATTTCCTACAAAATAGTTATTTGCATTTTTTATGTAGGACTAACCATAAGCGAGATATAACTTTGAAAATAATTAATATTTAAAAAAAAGTGCTTTAACAGAAAATGTCTTGTGATTTAAAATACACTTAATTTATTGGGTCCAATACTTTATTAGAAGAAAAAGGAGGTGACATAAAAGACACTTAAGTCTTCAGAGTCGTTTTTAAATGCTGCATTTTCGTCTTCGTCTCAAACATTGAAAACTGAGTTACATTTTTTTCAGTAACAGTTACAGTTTTCTTATTGGTTTTTTGCTTATTTCACGAAAACAGTTGCTCCTATCAAATTTTATCTTTCTTTCGAAATTAAAGCTGATAAAATTTCCAACAAAATAGTTATTTGCATTTTTCTTGAATGACCAACCATAAGCGAGGTATAGAGTTGGAAATAAATAATATTTAACAAAAATTTGCTTTAAAATAAAATGTTCGAAAAACTGTAATTAAACTAAATTAGTTGTGTCTAATACTTTAGTAGAGGAAAAAGGAGAAGACATAAAAGGCACTAAAGGTTTCAGAGTCGTCTTTAGTCGTCATATTAATAACAATAACATTAATAATGATAATACTAATTGAACTAAATTTGCTTATATGCAAACGCTTAATTAAGGTAACAGTTTTTTGGTTTCTTGCTTATATCTCGAAAACAGTTACTCCTATCAATTTTTAACTTTTTACTAAAATTAAAGCTGATAAAATTTCCAACAAAATAGTTATTTGCATTTTTCTTTAATGACCAACCATAAGCGAGGTATAGAATTGGATATAAATAATATTTAACAAAAATTTGCTTTAAAATAAAATGTTCGAAAAACTGAAATTAAACTAAATTAATTGTGTCCAATACTTTAGTAGAGGAAAAAGGAGAAGACATAAAAGTTACTAAAGGTTTCAGAGTCGTCTTTAGTCGTCATATTAATAACAATAACATTAATAATGATAATACTAATTGAACTAAATTTGCTTATATGCAAACGCTTAATTAAGGTAACAGTTTTTTGGTTTCTTGCTTATATCTCGAAAACAGTTACTCCTATCAATTTTTATCTTTCTTTCAAAATTAAAGCTGATAAAATTTCCTACAAAATAGTTATTTGCATTTCTTTTGTAGGACCAACCATAAGCGAGTTATATTGTTGGATATAAATAATCTTTAACAAAAATTTGCTTTAAAATAAAATGTTTGAAAAACCGAAATTAAACTAAATTAATTGGGTCCAACACTTTAGTAGAGGAAAAAGGAGAAGACATAAAAGTCACCAAAGTCTTCAGAGTCGTTTTTAGTCGTCATATTAATAACAATAACATTAATAATAATAATACTAATAGTACTAAATTTGCTTATATGCAAGCGCTTAATTAAGGTAACATTTTTTGGTTTCTTGCTTATATCTCGAAAACAGTTACTCCTATCAATTTTTATCTTTTTACTATAATTAAAGCTGATAAAATTTCCGACAAAATAGTTATTTGCATTTTTCATGTAGGACTAACCATAAGCGAGTTATAGAGTTGGATATAATTAATCTTTAACAAAAATTTGCTTTAAAATAAAATGTTTCAAAAACCGAAATTAAACTAAATTAATTGGGTCTAACACTTTAGTAGAGGAAAAAGGAGAAGACATAAAAGTCACCAAAGTCTTCAGAGTCGTTTTTAGTCGTCATATTAATAACAATAACATTAATAATAATAATACTAATAGTACTAAATTTGCTTATATGCAAGCGCTTAATTAAAGTAACAGTTTTTTGGTTTCTTGCTTACATCTCGAAAACAGTTACTCCTATCAATTTTTATCTGTTTACTAAAATTAAAGCTGATAAAATTTCCTACAAAATAGTTTTTTGCATTTTGCATGTAGGACTAACCATAGGTGAGATATAAGTTTGAAAATAATTAATAATTTAAAAAAAAGTGCTTTAACAGAAAATGTCTTGTTATTTAAAATACACTTAATTTATTGGGTGCAATACTTTATTAGAAGAAAAAGGAGGTTACGTAAAAGTCACTGAAGTCTTCAGAGTCGTTTTTAAATGCTGCATTTTCGTCTTCGTCTCAAACACTGAAATCTTAACTACATTTTTGTTCAGTAACAGTTACAGTTTTCTTATTGGTTTTTTTGCTTATATCTCGAAAACCGTTACTCCTATCAAATTTTATCTTTCTTGCAAAATTAAAGCTGATAAAATTTCCAACAAAATAGTTATTTACATTTTTCTTGTAGGACCAAGCATAAGCGAGTTATGTAGTTAGATATAAATAATATTTAACAAAAATTTGCTTTAAAATAAAATGTTTGAAAAACTGAAATTAAACTAAATTAATTGTGTCTAGCACTTTAGTAGATGAAAAAGGAGAAGACATAAAAGTCACTAAACTTTTCAGAGTCGTCTTTAGTCGTCATATTAATAACAATAACATTAATAATAATAATACTAATAGTACTAAATTTGCTTATATGCAAACTCTTAATTAAGGTAACAGTTTTTTGGTTTCTTGCTTATATGTCGAAAACAGTTACTCCTATCAATTTTTATCTTTCTTTCAAAATTAAAGCTGATAAAATTTCCAACAAAATAGTTATTTGCATTTTTCTTGTAGGACCAACCATAAGCGAGTTATAGAGATGGATATAAATAAAATTTACCAAAAATTTGCTTTAAAATAAAATGTCTGAAAAACTGAAATTAAACTAAATTAATTGTGTCTAACACTTTAGTAGAGGAAAAAGAAGAAGACATAAAAATCACTAAAAATTTCAGAGTTGTCTTTAGTCGTCATATTAATAACAATAACATTAATAATAATAATACTAATAGAACTAAATTTGCTTATATGCAAACGCTTAATTAAGGTAACAGTTTTTTTGTTTTTTGCTTAAATCTCGAAAACAGTTACTCCTATCAATTTTTACCTTTTCACCAAAATTAAAGCTGATAAAACTTCCTACAAAATAGTTTTTTGCATTTTTCATGTAGAACTAACCATAAGCGAGATATAAGTTTGAAAATAATTAATAATTAAAAAAAAATGTGCTTTAACAGAAAATGTCTTGTGATTTAAAATACACTTAATTTATTGGGTCCAATACTTTATTAGAAGAAAAAGGAGGTGACAGTAAATGCTGCATTTTCGTCTTCGTCTCAAACATTGAAAACTGAATTACATTTTTGTTTAGTAACTATTACAGTTTTTACTTTGGTTTTTTGCTTATATCTCGAAAACAGTTACTCCTATCAAATTTTATCTTTTTTTCAAAATTAAAGCTGATAAAATTTCCAACAAAATAATTATTTGCATTTTTCTTGCAGGACCAACCATAAGCGAGTTATAGAGTTGGATATAAATAATATTTAACAAAAATTTGCTTTAAAATAAAATGTTTGAAAAACCGAAATTAAACTAAATTAATTGGGTCGAACACTTTAGTAGAGGAAAAAGGAGAAGACATAAACGTCACCAAAGTCTTCAGAGTCGTTTTTAGTCGTCATATTAATAACAATAACATTAATAATAATAATACTAATAGTACTAAATTTGCTTATATGCAAGCGCTTAATTAAGGTAACAGTTTTTTGGTTTCTTGCTTACATCTCGAAAACAGTTACTCCTATCAATTTTTATCTGTTTACTAAAATTAAAACTGATAAAATTTCCTACAAAATAGTTTTTTGCATTTTGCATGTAGGACTAACCATAGGTGAGATATAAGTTTGAGAATAATTAATAATTTAAAAAAAAGTGCTTTAACAGAAAATGTCTTGTTATTTAAAATACACTTAATTTATTGGGTGCAATACTTTATTAGAAGAAAAAGGAGGTTACGTAAAAGTCACTGAAGTCTTCAGAGTCGTTTTTAAATGCTGCATTTTCGTCTTCGTCTCAAACATTGAAAACTGAATTGCTTTAACAGAAAATGTCTTGTGATTTAAAATACACTTAATTTATTGGGTCCAATACTTTATTAGAAGAAAAAGGAGGTGACATAAAATTCACTGAAGTTTTCAGAGTCGTTTTTAAATGCTGCATTTTCGTCTTCGTCTCAAACATTGAAAACTGAATTACATTTTTTTCAGTAACAGTTACAGTTTTCTTATTGGTTTTTTGCTTATATCACGAAAACAGTTACTCCTATCAAATTTTATCTTTCTTTCAAAATTAAAGCTGATAAAATTTCCAACAAAATAGTTATTTGCATTTTTCTTGAATGACCAACCATAAGCGAGGTATAGAGTTGGACATAAATAATATTTAACAAAAATTTGCTTTAAAATAAAATGTTCGAAAAACTGAAATTAAACTAAATTAATTGTGTCTAATACTTTAGTAGAGGAAAAAGGAGAAGACATAAAAGTCACTAAAGGTTTCAGAGTCGAATTTAGTCGTCATATTAATAACAATAACATTAATAATAATAATACTAATAGAACAAAATTTGCTTATATGCAAACGCTTAATTAAGGTAACAGTTTTTTGGTTTCTTGCTTATATCTCGAAAACAGTTACTCCTATCAATTTTTAACTTTTTACTAAAATTAAAGCTGATAAAATTTCCTACAAAATAGTTATTTGCATTTTTCATGTAGAACTAACCATACGCGAGATATAAGTTTGAAAATAATTAATATTTAAAAAAAAGTGCTTTAACAGAAAATGTCTTGTGATTTAAAATACACTTAATTTATTGGGTCCAATACTTTATTAGAAGAAAAAGGAGGTGACATAAAAGTCACTGAAGTCTTCAGAGTCGTTTTTAAATGCTGCATTTTCGTCTTCCTCTCAAACATTGAAAACTGAATTACATTTTTTTCAGTAACAGTTATAGTTTTATTATTGGTTTTTTGTTTATATCACGAAAACAGTTACTCCTATCAAATTTTATCTTTCTTTCAAAATTAAAGCTGATAAAATTTCCAACAAAATAGTTATTTGCATTTTTCTTGTAGGACCAACCATAAGCGAGGTATAGAGTTGGATATAAATAATATTTAACAAAAATTTGCTTTAAAATAAAATGCTCGAAAAACTGAAATTAAACTAAATTAATTGTGTCTAATACTTTAGTAGAGGAAAAAGGAGAAGACATAAAAGTCACTAAAGGTTTGAGAGTCGTCTTTAGTCGTCATATTAATAACAATAACATTAATAATAATAATACTAGTAGTACTAAATTTGCTTATATGCAAACGCTTTATTAAGGTAACAGTTTTTTGGTTTCTTGCTTATATCTCGAAAACAGTTACTCCTATCAATTTTTAACTTTTTACTAAAATTAAAGCTGATAAAATTTCCTACAAAATAGTTATTTGCATTTTTCATGTAGGACTAACCATAAGCGAGATATAAGTTTGAAAATAATTAATATTTAAAAAAAAGTGCTTTAACAGAAAATGTCTTGTGATTTAAAATACACTTAATTTATTGGGTCCAATACTTACCTAGAAGAAAAAGGAGGTGACATAAAAGTCACTGAAGTTTTCAGAGTCGTTTTTAAATGCTGCATTTTCGTCTTCGTCTCAAACATTGAAAACTGAATTACATTTTTGTTCAGTAACAGTTACAGTTTTCTTATTGGTTTTTTGCTTATATCTCGAAAACAGTTACTCTTATCAATTTTTGTCTTTCTTTCAAAATTAAAGATGAAAAAATTTCCTACAAAATAGTTATTTGCATTTCTTTTGTAAGACCAACCATAAGCGAGTTATAGAGTTGGATATAAATAATCTTTAACAAAAATTTGCTTTAAAATAAAATGTTTGAAAAACTGAAATAAAACTAAATTAATTGTGTCTAACACTTTAGCAGAGGAAAAAGGAAAAGACATAAAAGTCACTAAAGGTTTCAGAGTCGTCTTTAGTCGTCATATTAATAACAATAACATTAATAATAATAATACTGATAGTATTAAATTTGCTAATATGCAAACGCTTAATTAATGTAACAGTTTTTTTGTTTCTTGCTTATATTTCGAAAACAGTTACTTCTATCAATTTTTATTTTTTTACTAAAATTAAAGCTGATAAAATTTCCTACAAAATAGTTATTTGCATTTTTCACGTAGAACTAACCATAAGCGAGATATAAGTTTGAAAATAATTAATATTTAAAAAAGTGCTTTAACAGAAAATGTCTTGTCATTTAAAAAACACTTAATTTATTAGGTCCAATACTTTATTAGAAGAAAAAGGAGGTGACATAAAAGTCACTGAAGTCTTCAGAGTCGTTTTTAAATGCTGCATTTTCGTCTTCGTCTCAAACATTGAAAACTGAATTACATTTTTTTCAGTAACAGTTATAGTTTTATTATTGGTTTTTTGCTTATATTACGAAAACAGTTACTCCTATCAAATTTTATCTTTCTTTCAAAATTAAAGCTGATAAAATTTCCAACAAAATAGTTATTTGCATTTTTCTTGTAGGACCAACCATAAGCGAGGTATAGAGTTGGATATAAATAATATTTAACAAAAATTTGCTTTAAAATAAAATGTTCGAAAAACTGAAATTAAACTAAATTAATTGTGTCTAATACTTTAGTAGAGGAAAAAGGAGAAGACATAAAAGTCACTAAAGGTTTCAGAGTCGAATTTAGTCGTCATATTAATAACAATAACATTAATAATAATAATACTAATAGAACAAAATTTGCTTATATGCAAACGCTTAATTAAGGTAACAGTTTTTTGGTTTCTTGCTTATATCTCGAAAACAGTTACTCCTATCAATTTTTAACTTTTTACTAAAATTAAAGCTGATAAAATTTCCTACAAAATAGTTATTTGCATTTTTCATGTAGAACTAACCATACGCGAGATATAAGTTTGAAAATAATTAATATTTAAAAAAAAAGTGCTTTAACAGAAAATGTCTTGTGATTTAAAATACACTTAATTTATTGGGTCCAATACTTTATTAGAAGAAAAAGGAGGTGACATAAAAGTCACTGAAGTCTTCTGAGTCGTTTTTAAATGCTGCATTTTCGTCTTCCCCTCAAACATTGAAAACTGAATTACATTTTTTTCAGTAACAGTTATAGTTTTATTATTGGTTTTTTGCTTATATCACGAAAACAGTTACTCCTATCAAATTTTATCTTTCTTTCAAAATTAAAGCTGATAAAATTTCCAACAAAATAGTTATTTGCATTTTTCTTGAATGACCAACCATAAGCGAGTTATAGAGTTGGATATAAATAATATTTAACAAAAATTTGCATTAAAATAAAATGTTTGAAAAACTGAAATTAAACTAAATTAATTATGTCTAACACCTTAGTAGAGGAAAAAGAAGAAGACATAAAAGTCACTAAAGGTTTCAGAGTCTTCTTTAGTCGTCATATTAATAACAATAACATTAATAATAATAATACTAATAGAACAAAATTTGCTTATATGCAAACGCTTAATTAAGGTAACAGTTTTTTGGTTTCTTGCTTATATCTCGAAAACAGTTACTCCTATCAATTTTTAACTTTTTACTAAAATTAAAGCTGATAAAATTTCCTACAAAATAGTTATTTGCATTTTTCATGTAGGACTAACCATAAGCGAGATATAAGTTTGAAAATAATTAATATTTAAAAAAAAGTGCTTTAACAGAAAATGTCTTGTGATTTAAAATACACTTAATTTATTGGGTCCAATACTTACCTAGAAGAAAAAGGAGGTGACATAAAAGTCACTGAAGTTTTCAGAGTCGTTTTTAAATGCTGCATTTTCGTCTTCGTCTCAAACATTGAAAACTGAATTACATTTTTGTTCAGTAACAGTTACAGTTTTCTTATTGGTTTTTTGCTTATATCTCGAAAACAGTTACTCTTATCAATTTTTGTCTTTCTTTCAAAATTAAAGATGAAAAAATTTCCTACAAAATAGTTATTTGCATTTCTTTTGTAAGACCAACCATAAGCGAGTTATAGAGTTGGATATAAATAATCTTTAACAAAAATTTGCTTTAAAATAAAATGTTTGAAAAACTGAAATAAAACTAAATTAATTGTGTCTAACACTTTAGCAGAGGAAAAAGGAAAAGACATAAAAGTCACTAAAGGTTTCAGAGTCGTCTTTAGTCGTCATATTAATAACAATAACATTAATAATAATAATACTGATAGTATTAAATTTGCTAATATGCAAACGCTTAATTAATGTAACAGTTTTTTTGTTTCTTGCTTATATTTCGAAAACAGTTACTTCTATCAATTTTTATTTTTTTACTAAAATTAAAGCTGATAAAATTTCCTACAAAATAGTTATTTGCATTTTTCACGTAGAACTAACCATAAGCGAGATATAAGTTTGAAAATAATTAATATTTAAAAAAGTGCTTTAACAGAAAATGTCTTGTCATTTAAAAAACACTTAATTTATTAGGTCCAATACTTTATTAGAAGAAAAAGGAGGTGACATAAAAGTCACTGAAGTCTTCAGAGTCGTTTTTAAATGCTGCATTTTCGTCTTCGTCTCAAACATTGAAAACTGAATTACATTTTTTTCAGTAACAGTTATAGTTTTATTATTGGTTTTTTGCTTATATTACGAAAACAGTTACTCCTATCAAATTTTATCTTTCTTTCAAAATTAAAGCTGATAAAATTTCCAACAAAATAGTTATTTGCATTTTTCTTGTAGGACCAACCATAAGCGAGGTATAGAGTTGGATATAAATAATATTTAACAAAAATTTGCTTTAAAATAAAATGTTCGAAAAACTGAAATTAAACTAAATTAATTGTGTCTAATACTTTAGTAGAGGAAAAAGGAGAAGACATAAAAGTCACTAAAGGTTTCAGAGTCGAATTTAGTCGTCATATTAATAACAATAACATTAATAATAATAATACTAATAGAACAAAATTTGCTTATATGCAAACGCTTAATTAAGGTAACAGTTTTTTGGTTTCTTGCTTATATCTCGAAAACAGTTACTCCTATCAATTTTTAACTTTTTACTAAAATTAAAGCTGATAAAATTTCCTACAAAATAGTTATTTGCATTTTTCATGTAGAACTAACCATACGCGAGATATAAGTTTGAAAATAATTAATATTTAAAAAAAAAGTGCTTTAACAGAAAATGTCTTGTGATTTAAAATACACTTAATTTATTGGGTCCAATACTTTATTAGAAGAAAAAGGAGGTGACATAAAAGTCACTGAAGTCTTCAGAGTCGTTTTTAAATGCTGCATTTTCGTCTTCCCCTCAAACATTGAAAACTGAATTACATTTTTTTCAGTAACAGTTATAGTTTTATTATTGGTTTTTTGCTTATATCACGAAAACAGTTACTCCTATCAAATTTTATCTTTCTTTCAAAATTAAAGCTGATAAAATTTCCAACAAAATAGTTATTTGCATTTTTCTTGAATGACCAACCATAAGCGAGTTATAGAGTTGGATATAAATAATATTTAACAAAAATTTGCATTAAAATAAAATGTTTGAAAAACTGAAATTAAACTAAATTAATTATGTCTAACACCTTAGTAGAGGAAAAAGAAGAAGACATAAAAGTCACTAAAGGTTTCAGAGTCTTCTTTAGTCGTCATATTAATAACAATAACATTAATAATAATAATACTAATAGAACAAAATTTGCTTATATGCAAACGCTTAATTAAGGTAACAGTTTTTTGGTTTCTTGCTTATATCTCGAAAACAGTTACTCCTATCAATTTTTAACTTTTTACTAAAATTAAAGCTGATAAAATTTCCTACAAAATAGTTATTTGCATTTTTCATGTAGGACTAACCATAAGCGAGATATAAGTTTGAAAATATTTAATATTTAAAAAAAAGTGCTTTAACAGAAAATGTCTTGTGATTTAAAATACACTTAATTTATTGGGTCCAATACTTTATTAGAAGAAAAAGGAGGTGACATAAAAGTCACTTAAGTCTTCAGAGTCGTTTTTAAATGCTGCATTTTCGTCTTCGTCTCAAACATTGAAAACTGGATTACATTTTTCTCAGTAACAGTTACAGTTTTCTTATTGGTTTTTTGCTTATATCACGAAAACAGTTACTCCTATCAAATTTTATCTTTCTTTCAAAATTAAAGCTGATAAAATTTCCAACAAAATAGTTATTTGCATTTTTCTTGAATGACCAACCATAAGCGAGGTATAGAGTTGGATATAAATAATATTTAACAAAAATTTGCTTTAAAATAAAATGTTCGAAAAACTGAAATTAAACTAAATTAATTGTGTCTAATACTTTAGTAGAGGAAAAAGGAGAAGACATAAAAGTCACTAAAGGTTTCAGAGTCGTCTTTAGTCGTCATATTAATAACAATAACATTAATAATAATAATACTAATAGAACTAAATTTGCTTATATGCAAACGCTTAATTAAGGTAACAGTTTTTTGGTTTCTTGCTTATATCTCTAAAACAGTTACTCCTATCAATTTTTAACTTTTTACTAAAATAAAGCTGATAAAATTTCCTACAAAATAGTTAATTGCATTTTTTATGTAAGACTAACCATAAGCAAGATAAAAGTTTGAAAATATTTAATAATTAAAAAAAAATGAGCTTTAACAGAAAATGTCTTGTGATTTAAAATACACTTAATTTATTGGGTCCAATACTTTATTAGAAGAAAAAGGAGGTGACATAAAAGTCACTGAAGTCTTCAGAGTTGTTTTTAAATGCTGCATTTTCGTCTTCGTCTCAAACATTGAAAACTGAATTACATTTTTTTCAGTAACAGTTACAGTTTTCTTATTGGTTTTTTGCTTATATCTCGAAAACAGTTACTCCTATCAAATTTTATCTTTCTTTCAAAATTAAAGCTGATAAAATTTCCAACAAAATAGTTATTTGCATTTTTCTTGAATGACCAACCATAAGCGAGGTATAGAGTTGGATATAAATAATATTTAACAAAAATTTGCTTTAAAATAAAATGTTCGAAAAACTGAAATTAAACTAAATTAATTGTGTCTAATACTTTAGTAGAGGAAAAATGAGAAGACATAAAAGTCACTAAAGGTTTCAGAGTCGTCTTTAGTCGTCATATTAATAACAATAACATTAATAATAATAATGCTAATAGAACAAAATTTGCTTATATGCAAACGCTTAATTAAGGTAACAGTTTTTTGGTTTCTTGCTTATATCTCGAAAACAGTTACTCCTATCAATTTTTAACTTTTTATTAAAATTAAAGCTGATAAAATTTCCTACAAAATAGTTATTTGCATTTTTCATGTAGAACTAACCATAAGCGAGATATAAGTTTGAAAATAATTAATATTTAAAAAAAAGTGCTTTAACAGAAAATGTCTTGTGATTTAAAATACACTTAATTTATTGGGTCCAATACTTTATTAGAAGAAAAACGTGGTGACATAAAAGTCACTTAAGTCTTCAGAATCGTTTTTAAATGCTGCATTTTCGTCTTTGTCTCAAACATTGAAAACTGAATTACATTTTTTTCAGTAACAGTTACAGTTTTCTTATTGGTTTTTTGCTTATATCACGAAAACAGTTACTCCTATCAAATTTTATTTTTCTTTCAAAATTAAAGCTGATAAAATTTCCAACAAATAGTTATTTGCATTTTTCTTGAATGACCAACCATAAGCGAGGTATAGAGTTGGATATAAATAATATTTAACAAAAATTTGCTTTAAAATAAAATGTTCGAAAAACTGAAATTAAACTAAATTAATTGTGTCTAATACTTTAGTAGAGGAAAAAGGAGAAGACATAAAAGTCACTAAAGGTTTCAGAGTCGTCTTTAGTCGTCATATTAATAACAATAACATTAATAATAATAATACTAATAGAACAAAATTTGCTTATATGCAAACGCTTAATTAAGGTAACAGTTTTTTGGTTTCTTGCTTATATCTCGAAAACAGTTACTCCTATCAATTTTTAACATTTTACTAAAATTAAAGCTGATAAAATTTCCTACAAAATAGTTATTTGCATTTTTCATGTATTACTAACCATACGCGAGATATAAGTTTGAAAATAATTAATATTTAAAAAAAAGTGCTTTAACAGAAAATGTCTTGTGATTTAAAATACACTTAATTTATTGGGTCCAATACTTTATTAAAAGAAAAAGAAGGTGACATAAAAGTTACTGAAGTCTTCAGAGTCGTTTTTAAATGCTGCATTTTCGTCTTCGTCTCAAACATTGAAAACTGAATTACATTTTTGTTCAGTAACTGTAACAGTTTTCACTTTGGTTTTTTGCTTATATCTCGAAAATTGTTACACCTATCAATTTTTATCTTTCTTTCAAAGTTCAAGCTGATAAAATTTCCAACAAAATAGTTATTTGCATTTTTCTTGTAGGACCAAGCATAAGCGAGTTATAGAGATGGATATAAATAATATTTAACAAAAATTTGCTTTAAAATAAAATGTTCGAAAAACTGAAATTAAACTAAATTAATTGTGTCTAATACTTTAGTAGAGGAAAAAGGAGAAGACATAAAAGTCACTAAAGGTTTCAGAGTCGTCTTTAGTCGTCATATTAATAACAATAACATTAATAATAATAATACTAATAGAACTAAATTTGCTTATATGCAAACGCTTAATTAAGGTAACAGTTTTTTGGTTTCTTGCTTATATCTCGAAAACAGTTACTCCTATCAATTTTTATCTTTTTACTAAAATTAAAGCTGATAAAATTTCCTACAAAATAGTTATTTGCATTGTTCAGGTAGGACTAACCATAAGCGAGATATAAGTTTGAAAATAATTAATATTTAAAAAAAAGTGCTTTAACAGAAAATGTCTTGTGATTTAAAATACACATAATTTATTGGGTCCGATACTTTATTAGAAGAAAAAAGAGGTGACATAAAAGTCACTGAAGTTTTCAGAGTCGTTTTTAAATGCTGCATTTTCGTCTTCGTCTCAAACATTGAAAACTGAATTACATTTTTGTTCAGTAACAGTTACAGTTTTCTTATTGGTTTTTTGCTTATATCACGAAAACAGTTACTCCTATCAAATTTTATCTTTCTTTCAAAATTAAAGCTGATAAAATTTCCAACAAAATAGTTATTTGCATTTTTCTTGAATGATCAACCATAAGCGAGGTATAGAGTTGGATATAAATAATATTTAACAAAAATTTGCTTTAAAATAAAATGTCCGAAAAACTTAAATTAAACTAAATTAATTGTGTCTAATACTTTAGTAGAGGAAAAAGGAGAAGACATAAAAGTCACTAAAGGTTTCAGAGTCGTCTTTAGTCGTCATATTAATAACAATAACATTAATAATAATAATACTAATAGAACTAAATTTGCTTATATGCAAACGCTTAATTAAGGTAACAGTTTTTTGGTTTCTTGCTTATATCTCGAAAACAGTTACTCCTATCAATTTTTGTCTTTTTACTAAAACTAAAGCTGATAAAATTTCCTACAAAATAGTTATTTGCATTTTTCATGTAGGACTAACCATAAGCGAGATATAAGTTTGAAAATAATTAATATTTAAAAAAAAAGTGCTTTAACAGAAAATGTGTTGTGATTTAAAATACACTTAATTTATTGGGTCCAATAGTTTATTAGAAGAAAAAGGAGGTGACATAAAAATTACTGAAGTCTTCAGAGTTGTTTTTAAATGCTGAATTTTCGTCTTCGTCTCAAACTGAATTACATTTTTGTTCAGTAACTGTAACAGTTGTCACTTTGATTTTTTGCTTATACCTCAAAAACAGTTAGTCCTATCAATTTTTATCTTTTTCCTAAAATTAAAGCTGATAAAATTTCCTACAAAATAGTTTTTTGCATTTTTTATGTAGGACTAACCATAAGCGCCATATAAGTTTGAAAATAATTAATATTTAAAAAAAAAGTGCTTTAACAGAAAATGTCTTGTGATTTAAAATACACTTAATTTATTGGGTCCAATACTTTATTAGAAGAAAAAGGAGGTGACATAAAACTCACTGAAGTCTTCAGAGTCGTTTTTAAATGCTGCATTTTCGTCTTCGTCTCAAACATTGTAAACTGAATTGCTTTAACAGAAAATGTCTTGTGATTTAAAATACACTTAATTTATTGGATCCAATACTTTATTAGAAGAAAAAGGAGGTGACATAAAAGTCACTGAAGTTTTCAGAGTCGTTTTTAAATGCTGCATTTTCGTCTCCGTCCCAAGCATTGAAAATTTAATTACATTTTTGTTCAGTAACTGTAACAGTTGTCACTTTGGTTTTTTGCTTATACCTCAAAAACAGTTACTCCTATCAATTTTTATCTTTTTACTAAAATTAAAGCTGATAAAATTTCCTACAAAATAGTTATTTGCATTTTTTATGTAGGACTAACCATAAGCGCCATATAAGTTTGAAAATAATTAATATTTAAAAAAAAAGTGCTTTAACTGAAAATGTCTTGTGATTTAAAATACACTTAATTTATTGGGTCCAATACTTTATTAGAAGAAAAAGGAGGTGACGTAAAACTCACTGAAGTCTTCAGAGTCGTTTTTAAATGCTGCATTTTTGTCTTCGTCTCAAACATTGTAAACTGAATTGCTTTAACAGAAAATGACTTGTGATTTAAAATACACTTAATTTATTGGGTCCAATACTTTATTAGAAGAAAAAGGAGGTGACATAAAAGTCACTGAAGTTTTCAGAGTCGTTTTTAAATGCTGCATTTTCGTCTCCGTCCCAAACATTGAAAATTGAATTACATTTTTGTTCAGTAACAGTTACTGTTTTTTTTATTGATTTTTTGCTTATATCTCGAAAACAGTTACTCCTATCAAATTTTATCTTTATTTCAAAATTAAAGTTGATAAAGTTTCCAACAAAATAGTTATTTGCATTTTTCTTGTAGGACCAACAATAAGCGATTTATAGAGTTGGATATAAATAATATTTAACAAAAATTTGCTTTAAAATAAAATGTTTGAAAAACTGAAATTAAACTAAATTAATTGTGTCTAACACCTTAGTAGAGGAAAAAGAAGAAGACATAAAAGTCACTAAAGGTTTCAGAGTCCTCTTTAGTCGTCATATTAATAACAATAACATTAATAATAATAATACTAATAGAACAAAATTTGCTTATATGCAAACGCTTAATTAAGGTAACAGTTTTTTGGTTTCTGGCTTATTTCTCGAAAACAGTTACTCCTATCAATTTTTACCTTTTCACCAAAATTAAAGCTGAAAAAATTTTCTACAAAATAGTTATTTGCATTTTTCATGTAGAACTAACCATAAGCGAGATATAAGTTTGAAAATAATTCATAATTAAAAAAAATGTGCTTTAACAGATAATGTCTTGTGATTTAAAATACACTTAATTTATTGGGTCCAATACTTTATTAGAAGAAAAAGGAGGTGACAGAAAGGTCACTGAAGTCTTTAGAGTCGTTTGTAAAAGCTGCATTTTCGTCTTTGTCTCAAACATTGAAAACTGAATTACATTTTTGTTCAGTAACTGTAACAGTTTTCACTTTGGTTTTTTGCTTATATCTCGAAAACAGTTACTCCTATCAATTTTTGTTTTTCTTTCAAAATTAAAGCTGATAAAATTTCCTACAAAATAATTATTTGCATTTTTTTTGTAAGACAAAACATAAGCGAGTTATAGAGTTGGAAATAAATAATCTTTAACAAAAATTTGCTTTAAAATAAAATGTTTGAAAAACCGAAATTAAACTAAATTAATTGGGTATAACACTTTTGTAGTGGAAAAAGGAGAAGACATAAAAGTCACCAAAGTCTTCAGAGTCGTTTTTAGTCGTCATATTAATAACAATAACATTAATAAAAATAATACTAATAGTACTAAATTTGCTTATATGCAAGCGCTTAATTAAGGTAACGGTTTTTTGGTTTTTTTCTTGTATCTCGAAAACAGTTACTTCTATCAATTTTTATCTTTTTACCAAAATTAAAGCTGATAAAATTTCCCACAAAATAGTTAATTGCATTTTTCATGTAGGACTAACCATAAGCAAGATAAAAGTTTGAAAATAATTAATAATTAAAAAAAATGTACTTTAACAGAAAATGTCTAGTGATTTAAAATACACTTAATTTATTGGGTCCAATACTTTATTAGAAGAAGAAGGAAGTGACAGAAAAGTCACTGAAGTCTTTAGAGTCGTTTGTAAAAGCTGCGTTTTCGTCTTCGTCTCAAACATTGAAAACTGAATTACATTTTTGTTCAGTAACTGTAACAGTTTAAACTTTGGTTTTTGCTTATATCTCGAAAACAGTTACTCCTATCAATTTTTGTTTTTCTTTCAAAATTAAAGCTGATAAAATTTCCTACAAAATAGTTATTTACATTTTTCTTGTAGGGCCAACCATAAGCGAGTTATAGAGTTGGATATAAATAATCTTTAACAAAAATTTGCTTTAAAATAAAATGTTTGAAAAACTGAAATTAAACTAAATTAACTCGACAAGATGTAACCTTCCTTCTTTTTGAAAAATTTTTAATAATTTGTAACATTTTTATTGTTTTGTTCTTAAAAAACACGTAAATGTAAATTCTTACGTAGTTTTATCCTGTGTTTTTTAAAATGTTTTGACTGCTGATGATGGTATAAATAAATACCGAAACTAGTCCAATTCCTTCTTTTTATTTCCACTTTGGTTAGGCTTCGACTTTAAGTTATCCATTTATTAAATTAATTGGGTCTAACACTTTAGTAGAGGAAAAAGAGGAGACATAAAAGTCACTAAAGTCTTCACAGTCGTCTTTAGTCGTCATATTAATAACAATAACATTAATAGTAATAATACTAATAGTACTAAATTTGCTTATATGCAAGCGCTTAATTAAGGTAACAGTTTTTTGTTTTTTTGCTTATATCTCGAAAACAGTTACTCGTATCAATTTTTACCTTTTCCCCAAAATTAAAGCTGAAAAAATTTCCTACAAAATAGTTATTTGCATTTTTCATGTAGAACTAACCATAAGCGAGATATAAGTTTGAAAATAATTCATAATTAAAAAAAAATGTGCTTTAACAGATAATGTCTTGTGATTTAAAATACACTTAATTTATTGGGTAAAATACTTTATTAGAAGAAAAAGGAATGACAGAAAGGTCACTGAAGTCTTTAGAGTCGTTTGTAAAAGCTGCATTTTCGTCTTCGTCTCAAACATTGAAAACTGAATTACTTTTTTGTTCAGTAACTGTAACAGTTTCCACTTTGGTTTTTTGCTTATATCTCGAAAACAGTTACTCCTATCAATTTTTGTTTTTCTTTCAAAATTAAAGCTGATAAAATTTCCTACAAAATAATTATTTGCATTTTTTTTGTAAGACAAAACATAAGCGAGTTATAGAGTTGGAAATAAATAATCTTTAACAAAAATTTGCTTTAAAATAAAATGTTTGAAAAACCGAAATTAAACTAAATTAATTGGGTATAACACTTTAGTAGTGGAAAAAGGAGACGACATAAAAGTCACCAAAGTCTTCAGAGTCGTTTTTAGTCGTCATATTAATAACAATAACATTAATAAAAATAATAACAATAGTACTAAATTTGCTTATATGCAAGCGCTTAATTAAGGTAACGGTTTTTTGGTTTTTTTGCTTATATCTCGAAAACAGTTACTTCTATCAATTTTTATCTTTTTACCAAAATTAAAGCTGATAAAATTTCCCACAAAATAGTTAATTGCATTTTTCATGTAGGACTAACCATAAGCAAGATAAAAGTTTGAAAATAATTAATAATTAAAAAAAATGTGCTTTAACAGATAATGTCTTGTGATTTAAAATACACTTAATTTATTGGGTCCAATACTTATCTAGAAGAAAAAGGAGGTGACATAAAAGTCACTGAAGTTTTCAGAGTCGTTTTTAAATGCTGCATTTTCGTCTTCGTCTCAAACATTGAAAACTGAATTACATTTTTGTTCAGTAACAGTTACAGTTTTCTTATTGGTTTTTTGCTTATATCTCGAAAACAGTTACTCCTATCAATTTTTATCTTTCTTTCAAAATTAAAGATGAAAAAATTTCCTACAAAATAGTTATTTGCATTTCTTTTGTAAGACCAACTATAAGCGAGTTATAGAGTTGGATATAAATAATCTTTAACAAAAATTTGCTTTAAAATAAAATGTTTGAAAAACTGAAATAAAACTAAATTAATTGTGTCTAACACTTTAGCAGAGGAAAAAGGAAAAGACATAAAAGTCACTAAAGGTTTCAGAGTCGTCTTTAGTCGTCATATTAATAACAATAACATTAATAATAATAATACTAATAGTACTAAATTTGCTTATATGCAAACGCTTAATTAAGGTAACAGTTTTTTGGTTTCTTGCTTATATCTCGAAAACAGTTACTCCTATCAATTTTTAACTTTTTGCTAAAATTAAAGCTGATAAAATTTCCTACAAAATAGTTATTTGCATTTTTCATGTAGGACTAACCATAAGCGAGATATAAGTTTGAAAATAATTAATATTTAAAAAAAAGTGCTTTAACAGAAAATGTCTTGTGATTTAAAATACACTTAATTTATTGGGTCTAATACTTTATTAGAAGAAAAAGAGGTGACATAAAAGTCACCTAGGTCTTCAGAGTCGTTTTTAAATGCTGCATTTTCGTCTTCGTCTCAAACATTGAAAACTGGATTACATTTTTTTCAGTAACAGTTACAGTTTTCTTATTGGTTTTTTGCTTATATCACGAAAACAGTTACTCCTATCAAATTTTATCTTTTTTTCAAAATTAAAGCTGATAAAATTTCCAACAAAATAGTTATTTGCATTTTTCTTGAATGACCAACCATAAGCGAGGTATAGAGTTGGATATAAATAATATTTAACAAAAATTTGCTTTAAAATAAAATGTTCGAAAAACTGAAATTAAACTAAATTAATTGTGTCTAATACTTTAGTAGAAGAAAAAGGAGAAGACATAAAAGTCACTAAAGGTTTCAGAGTCGTCTTTAGTCGTCAAATTAATAACAATAACATTAATAATAATAATACTAATAGAACTAAATTTGCTTATATGCAAACGCTTAATTAAAGTAACAGGTTTTTGGTTTCTTGCTTATATCTCGAAAACAGTTACTCCTATCAATTTTTAACTTTTTACTAAAATTAAAGCTGATAAAATTTCCTACAAAATAGTTATTTGCATTTTTCATGTAGAACTAACCATACGCGAGATATAAATTTGAAAATAATTGATATTTAAAAAAAAAGTGCTTTAACAGAAAATGTCTTGTGATTTAAAATACACTTAATTTATTGGGCCTAATACTTTATTAGAAGAAAAAGGAGGTGACATAAAAGTCACCTAGGTCTTCAGAATCGTTTTTAAATGCTGCATTTTCGTCTTCGTCTCAAACATTGAAAACTGGATTACATTTTTTTCAGTAACAGTTACAGTTTTCTTATTGGTTTTTTGCTTATATCACGAAAACAGTTACTCCTATCAAATTTTATCTTTCTTTCAAAATTAAAGCTGATAAAATTTCCAACAAAATAGTTATTTGCATTTTTCTTGAATGACCAACCATAAGCGAGGTATAGAGTTAGATATAAATAATATTTAACAAAAATTTGCTTTAAAATAAAATGTCCGAAAAACTTAAATTAAACTAAATTAATTGTGTCTAATACTTTAGTAGAGGAAAAAGGAGAAGACATAAAAGTCACTAAAGGTTTCAGAGTCGTCTTTAGTCGTCATATTAATAACAATAACATTAATAATAATAATACTGATAGTACTAAATTTGCTAATATGCAAACGCTTAATTAATGTAACAGTTTTTTGGTTTCTTGCTTATATTTTGAAAACAGTTACTTCTATCAATTTTTATTTTTTTACTAAAATTAAAGCTGATAAAATTTCCTACAAAATAGTTATTTGCATTTTTCACGTAGAACTAACCATAAGCGAGATATAAGTTTGAAAATAATTAATATTTAAAAAAAAGTGCTTTAACAGAAAATGTTTTGTCATTTAAAAAACACTTAATTTATTAGGTCCAATACTTTATTAGAAGAAAAAGGAGGTGACATAAAAGTCACTGAAGTCTTCACAGTCGTTTTAAAATGCTGCATTTTCGTCTTCGTCTCAAACATTGAAAACTGAATTATATTTTTGTTCAGTAACTGTAACAGTTTTCACTTTGGTTTTTTGCTTATATCTCGAAAACAGTTACTCTTATCAATTTTTATCTTTCTTTCAAAATTAAAACTGATAAAATTTCCTACAAAATAGTTATTTGCATTACTTTTGTAAGACCAACCATAAGCGAGTTATAGAGTTGGATATAAATAATCTTTAACAAAAATTTGATTTAAAATAAAATGTTTGAAAAACTAAAATTAAACTAAATTAATTGTCTCTAACTCTTTAGTAGAGGAAAAAAAAGAAGACATAAAATTCATCAAAGTCTTCAGAGTCGTTTTTAGTCGTGATATTAATAACAATAACATTAATAATAACAATACTAGTAGTACTAAATTTGTTTATATGCAAGCGCTTAATTATGGTAACAGTTTTTTGGTTTTTTGCTTATACCTCGAAAACAGTTACTTCTATCAATTTTTATCTTTTTACCAAAATTAAAGCTGATAAAATTTCCTACAAAATAGTTAATTGCATTTTTTATGTAGGACTAACCATAAGCAAGATAAAAGTTTGAAAATATTTAATAATTAAAAAAAAAAGTGCTTTAACAGAAAATGTCTTGTGATTTAAAATACACTTAATTTATTGGGTTCAATACTTTATTAGAAGAAAAAGGAGGTGACATAAAAGTCACTGAAGTCTTCAGAATCGTTTTTAAATGCTGCATTTTCGTCTTCGTCTCAAACATTGAAAACTGAATTATATTTTTGTTCAGTAACTGTAACAGTTTTCACTTTGGTTTTTTGCTTATATCTCGAAAACAGTTACTCTTATCAATTTTTATTTTTCTTTCAAAATTAAAACTGATAAAATTTCCTACAAAATAGTTATTTGCATTACTTTTGTAAGACCAACCATAAGCGAGTTATAGAGTTGGATATAAATAATATTTAACAAAAATTTGCATTAAAATAAAATGTTTGAAAAACTGAAATTAAACTAAATTAATTGTGTCTAACACCTTAGTAGAGGAAAAAGAAGAAGACATAAAAGTCACTAAAGGTTTCAGAGTCGTTTTTAGTCGTCATATTAATAACAATAACATTAATAATAATAATACTAATAGTACTAAATTTGCTTATATGCAAACGCTTAATTAAGGTAACAGTTTTTTGGTTTCTTGCTTATATCTCGAAAACAGTTACTCCTATCAATTTTTAACTTTTTGCTAAAATTAAAGCTGATAAAATTTCCTACAAAATAGTTATTTGCATTTTTCATGTAGGACTAACTATAAGCGAGATATAAGTTTGAAAATAATTAATATTTAAAAAAAAGTGCTTTAACAGAAAATGTCTTGAATTTATTGGGTCTAATACTTTATTAGAAGAAAAAGGAGGTGACATAAAAGTCACCTAGGTCTTCAGAGTCGTTTTTAAATGCTGCATTTTCGTCTTCGTCTCAAACATTGAAAACTGGATTACATTTTTTTCAGTAACAGTTACAGTTTTCTTATTGGTTTTTTGCTTATATCACGAAAACAGTTACTCCTATCAAATTTTATCTTTCTTTCAAAATTAAAGCTGATAAAATTTCCAACAAAATAGTTATTTGCATTTTTCTTGAATGACCAACCATAAGCGAGGTATAGAGTTGGATATAAATAATATTTAACAAAAATTTGCTTTAAAATAAAATGTTCGAAAAACTGAAATTAAACTAAATTAATTGTGTCTAATACTTTAGTAGAAGAAAAAGGAGAAGACATAAAAGTCACTAAAGGTTTCAGAGTCGTCTTTAGTCGTCAAATTAATAACAATAACATTAATAATAATAATACTAATAGAACTAAATTTGCTTATATGCAAACGCTTAATTAAAGTAACAGGTTTTTGGTTTCTTGCTTATATCTCGAAAACAGTTACTCCTATCAATTTTTGTTTTTCTTTCAAAATTAAAGCTGATAAAATTTCCTACAAAATAATTATTTGCATTTTTTTTGTAAGACAAAACATAAGCGAGTTATAGAGTTGGAAATAAATAATCTTTAACAAAAATTTGCTTTAAAATAAAATGTTTGAAAAACCGAAATTAAACTAAATTAATTGGGTATAACACTTTAGTAGTGGAAAAAGGAGACGACATAAAAGTCACCAAAGTCTTCAGAGTCGTTTTTAGTCGTCATATTAATAACAATAACATTAATAAAAATAATAACAATAGTACTAAATTTGCTTATATGCAAGCGCTTAATTAAGTTAACGGTTTTTTGGTTTTTTGCTTATATCTCGAAAACAGTTACTTCTATCAATTTTTATCTTTTTACCAAAATTAAAGCTGATAAAATTTCCCACAAAATAGTTATTTGCATTTTTCATGTAGAACTAACCATACGCGAGATATAAGTTTGAAAATAATTAATATTTAAAAAAAAAGTGCTTTAACAGAAAATGTCTTGTGATTTAAAATACACTTAATTTATTGGGTCCAATACTCTATTAGAAGAAAAAGGAGGTGACATAAAAGTCACTGAAGTCTTCAGAGTCGTTTTTAAATGCTGCATTTTCGTCTTCGTCTCAAACATTGAAAACTGAATTACATTTTTTTCAGTAACAGTTATAGTTTTATTATTGGTTTTTTGCTTATATCACGAAAACAGTTACTCCTATCAAATTTTATCTTTCTTTCAAAATTAAAGCTGATAAAATTTCCAACAAAATAGTTATTTGCATTTTTCTTGTAGGACCAACCATAAGCGAGGTATAGAGTTGGATATAAATAATATTTAACAAAAATTTGCTTTAAAATAAAATGCTCGAAAAACTGAAATTAAACTAAATTAATTGTGTCTAATATTTTAGTAGAGGAAAAAGGAGAAGACATAAAAGTCACTAAAGGTTTTAGAGTCGTCTTTAGTCGTCATATTAATAACAATAACATTAATAATAATAATACTAATAGAACAAAATTTGCTTATATGCAAACGCTTAATTAAGGTAACAGTTTTTTGGTTTTTTGCTTATATCACGAAAACAGTTGCTCCTATCAAATTTTATCTTTCTTTCAAAATTAAAGCTGATAAAATTTCCAACAAAATAGTTATTTGCATTTTTCTTGAATGACCAACCATAAGCGAGGTATAGAGTTGGATATAAATAATATTTAACAAAAATTTGATTTAAAATAAAATGTTCGAAAAACTGAAATTAAACTAAATTAATTGTGTCTAATACTTTAGTAGAAGAAAAAGGAGAAGACATAAAAGTCACTAAAGGTTTTAGAGTCGTCTTTAGTCGTCATATTAATAACAATAACATTAATAATAATAATACTAATAGAACTAAATTTGCTTATATGCAAACGCTTAATTAAGGTAACAGTTTTTTGGTTTCTTGCTTATATCTCGAAAACAGTTACTCCTATCAATTTTTAACTTTTTACTAAAATTAAAGCTGATAAAATTTCCTACAAAATAGTTATTTGCATTTTTCATGTAGAACTAACCATACGCGAGATATAAGTTTGAAAATAATTGATATTTAAAAAAAAAGTGCTTTAACAGAAAATGTTTTGTGATTTAAAATACACTTAATTTATTGGCTCCAATACTTTATTAGAAGAAAAAGGAGGTGACATAAAAGTCACTGAAGTCTTCAGAGTCGTTTTTAAATGCTGCATTTTCGTCTTCGTCTCAAACATTGAAAACTGAATTACATTTTTTTCAGTAACAGTTACAGTTTTCTTATTGGTTTTTTGCTTATATATCGAAAACAGTTACTCCTATCAAATTTTATCTTTCTTTCAAAATTAAAGCTGATAAAATTTTTAACAAAATAGTTATTTGCATTTTTCTTGTAGGACCAACCATAAGCGAGTTATAGAGTTGGATATAAATAATATTTAACAAAAATTTGCCTTAAAATAAAATGTTTGAAAAACTGAAATAAAACTAAATTAATTGTGTCTAACACTTTAGCAGAGGAAAAAGGAAAAGACATAAAAGTCACTAAAGGTTTCAGAGTCGTCTTTAGTCGTCATATTAATAACAATAACATTAATAATAATAATACTGATAGTACTAAATTTGCTAATATGCAAACGCTTAATTAATGTAACAGTTTTTTGGTTTCTTGCTTATATTTTGAAAACAGTTACTTCTATCAATTTTTATTTTTTTACTAAAATTAAAGCTGATAAAATTTCCTACAAAATAGTTATTTGCATTTTTCACGTAGAACTAACCATAAGCGAGATATAAGTTTGAAAATAATGAATATTTAAAAAAAAAGTGCTTTAACAGAAAATGTCTTGTCATTTAAAAAACACTTAATTTATTAGGTCCAATACTTTATTAGAAGAAAAAGGAGGTGACATAAAAGTCACTGAAGTCTTCAGAGTCGTTTTTAAATGCTGCATTTTCGTCTTCGTCTCAAACATTGAAAACTGAATTACATTTTTTTCAGTAACAGTTATAGTTTTATTATTGGTTTTTTGCTTATATCACGAAAACAGTTACTCCTATCAAATTTTATCTTTCTTTCAAAATTAAAACTGATAAAATTTCCTACAAAATAGTTATTTGCATTACTTTTGTAAGACCAACCATAAGCGAGTTATAGAGTTGGATATAAATAATCTTTAACAAAAATTTGATTTAAAATAAAATGTTTGAAAAACTAAAATTAAACTAAATTAATTGTCTCTAACACTTTAGTAGAGGAAAAAAAAAGAAGACATAAAATTCACCAAAGTCTTCAGAGTCGTTTTTAGTCGTGATATTAATAACAATAACATTAATAATAACAATACTAGGAGTACTAAATTTGCTTATATGCAAGCGCTTAATTATGGTAACAGTTTTTTGGTTTTTTGCTTATACCTCGAAAACAGTTACTTCTATCAATTTTTATCTTTTTACCAAAATTAAAGCTGATAAAATTTCCTACAAAATAGTTAATTGCATTTTTTATGTAGGACTAACCATAAGCAAGATAAAAGTTTGAAAATATTTAATAATTAAAAAAAAATGTGCTTTAACAGAAAATGTCTTGTGATTTAAAATACACTTAATTTATTGGGTTCAATACTTTATTTGAAGAAAAAGGAGATGACATAAAAGTCACTGAAGTCTTCAGAGTCGTTTTTAAATGCTGCATTTTCGTCTTCGTCTCAAACATTGAAAACTGAATTATATTTTTGTTCAGTAACTGTAACAGTTTTCACTTTGGTTTTTTGCTTATATCTCGAAAACAGTTACACCTATCAAATTTTATCTTTCTTTCAAAATTAAAGCTGATAAAATTTCCAACAAAATAGTTATTTGCATTTTTCTTGTAGGACCAACCATAAGCGAGGTATAGAGTTGGACATAAATAATATTTAACAAAAATTTGCTTTAAAATAAAATGTTCGAAAAACTGAAACTAAACTAAATTAATTGTGTCTAATACTTTAGTAGAGGAAAAAGGAGAAGACATAAAAGTCACTAAAGGTTTCAGAGTTGAATTTAGTCGTCATATTAATAACAATAACATTAATAATAATAATACTAATAGTACAAAATTTGCTTATATGCAAACGCTTAATTAAGGTAACAGTTTTTTGGTTTCTTGCTTATATCTCGAAAACAGTTACTCCTATCAATTTTTAACTTTTTACTAAAATTAAAGCTGATAAAATTTCCTACAAAATAGTTATTTACATTTTTCATGTAGAACTAACCATACGCGAGATATAAGTTTGAAAATAATTAATATTTAAAAAAAAGTGCTTTAACAGAAAATGTCTTGTGATTTAAAATACACTTAATTTATTGGGTCCAATACTTTATTAGAAGAAAAAGGAGGTGACATAAAAGTCACTGAAGTCTTCAGAGTCGTTTTTAAATGCTGCATTTTCGTCTTCGTCTCAAACATTGAAAACTGAATTACATTTTTTTCAGTAACAGTTATAGTTTTATTATTGGTTTTTTGCTTATATCACGAAAACAGTTACTCCTATCAAATTTTATCTTTCTTTCAAAATTAAAGCTGATAAAATTTCCTACAAAATAGTTATTTGCATTACTTTTGTAAGACCAACCATAAGCGTGTTATAGAGTTGGATATAAATAATCTTTAACAAAAATTTGATTTAAAATAAAATGTTTGAAAAACTAAAATTAAACTAAATTAATTGTCTCTAACACTTTAGTAGAGGAAAAAAAGAAGACATAAAATTCACCAAAGTCTTCAGAGTCGTTTTTAGTCGTGATATTAATAACAATAACATTAATAATAACAATACTAGTAGTACTAAATTTGCTAATATGCAAGCGCTTAATTATGGTAACAGTTTTTTGGTTTTTTGCTTATACCTCGAAAACAGTTACTTCTATCAATTTTTATCTTTTTACCAAAATTAAAGCTGATAAAATTTCCTACAAAATAGTTAATTGCATTTTTTATGTAGGACTAACCATAAGCAAGATAAAAGTTTGAAAATATTTAATAATTAAAAAAAATGTGCTTTAACAGAAAATGTCTTGTGATTTAAAATACACTTAATTTATTGGGTTCAATACTTTATTAGAAGAAAAAGGAGGTGACATAAAAGTCACTGAAGTCTTCAGAGTCGTTTTTAAATGCTGCATTTTCGTCTTCGTCTCAAACATTGAAAACTGAATTATATTTTTGTTCAGTAACTGTAACAGTTTTCACTTTGGTTTTTTGCTTATATCTCGAAAACAGTTACTCTTATCAATTTTTATTTTTCTTTCAAAATTAAAACTGATAAAATTTCCTACAAAATAGTTATTTGCATTACTTTTGTAAGACCAACCATAAGCGAGTTATAGAGTTGGATATAAATAATATTTAACAAAAATTTGCATTAAAATAAAATGTTTGAAAAACTGAAATTAAACTAAATTAATTGTGTCTAACACCTTAGTAGAAGAAAAAGAAGAAAACATAAAAGTCACTAAAGGTTTCAGAGTCGTCTTTAGTCGTCATATTAATAACAATAACATTAATAATAATAATACTAATAGTACTAAATTTGCTTATATGCAAACGCTTAATTAAGGTAACAGTTTTTTGGTTTCTTGCTTATATCTCGAAAACAGTTACTCCTATCAATTTTTAACTTTTTACTAAAATTAAAGCTGATAAAATTTCCTACAAAATAGTTATTTGCATTTTTCATGTAGGACTAACCATAAGCGAGATATAAGTTTGAAAATAATTAATATTTAAAAAAAAGTGCTTTAACAGAAAATGTCTTGTGATTTAAAATACACTTAATTTATTGGGTCCAATACTTTATTAGAAGAAAAAGGAGGTGACATAAAAGTCACCTAGGTCTTCAGAGTCGTTTTTAAATGCTGCATTTTCGTCTTCGTCTCAAACATTGAAAACTGGATTACATTTTTTTCAGTAACAGTTACAGTTTTCTTATTAGTTTTTTGCTTATATCACGAAAACAGTTACTCCTATCAAATTTTATCTTTCTTTCAAAATTAAAGCTGATAAAATTTCCAACAAAATAGTTATTTGCATTTTTCTTGAATGACCAACCATAAGCGAGGTATAGAGTTGGATATAAATAATATTTAACAAAAATTTGCTTTAAAACAAAATGTTCGAAAAACTGAAATTAAACTAAATTAATTGTGTCTAATACTTTAGTAAAAGAAAAAGGAGAAGACATAAAAGTCACTAAAGGTTTCAGAGTCGTCTTTAGTCGTCATATTAATAACAATAACATTAATAATAATAATACTAATAGAACTAAATTTGCTTATATGCAAACGCTTAATTAAGGTAACAGTTTTTTGGTTTCTTGCTTATATCTCGAAAACAGTTACTCCTATCAATTTTAAACTTTTTACTAAAATTAAAGCTGATAAAATTTCCTACAAAATAGTTATTTGCATTTTTCATGTAGAACTAACCATACGCGAGATATAAGTTTGAAAATAATTGATATTTAAAAAAAAAGTGCTTTAACAGAAAATGTCTTGTGATTTAAAATACACTTAATTTATTGGGTCCAATACTTTATTAGAAGAAAAAGGAGGTGACATAAAAGTCACTGAAGTCTTCAGAGTCGTTTTTAAATGCTGCATTTTCGTCTTCGTCTCAAACATTGAAAACTGAATTACATTTTTTTCAGTAACAGTTACAGTTTTCTTATTGGTTTTTTGCTTATATCTCGAAAACAGTTACTCCTATCAAATTTTATCTTTTTTTCAAAATTAAAGCTGATAAAATTTTTAACAAAATAGTTATTTGCATTTTTCTTGTAGGACCAACCATTAGCGAGTTATAGAGTTGGATATAAATAATATTTAACAAAAATTTGCATTAAAATAAAATGTTTGAAAAACTGAAATTAAACTAAATTAATTGTGTCTAACACCTTAGTAGAGGAAAAGGAAGAAGACATAAAAGTCACTAAAGGTTTCAGAGTCCTCTTTAGTCGTCATATTAATAACAATAACATTAATAATAATAATACTAATAGAACAAAATTTGCTTATATGCAAACGCTTAATTAAGGTAACAGTTTTTTGGTTTCTTGCTTATATCTCGAAAACAGTTACTCCTATCAATTTTTAACTTTTTACTAAAATCAAAAGCTGATAAAATTTCCTACAAAATAGTTATTTGCATTTTTCATGTAGAACTAACCATACGCAAGATATAAGTTTGAAAATAATTAATATTTAAAAAAAAAGTGCTTTAACAGAAAATGTCTTGTGATTTAAAATACACTTAATTTATTGGGTCCAATACTTTATTAGAAGAAAAAGGAGGTGACATAAAAGTCACTGAAGTTTTCAGAGTCGTTTTTAAATGCTGCATTTTCGTCTTCGTCTCAAACATTGAAAACTGAATTAAATTTTTTTCAGTAACAGTTATAGTTTCATTATTGGTTTTTTGCTTATATCACGAAAACAGTTACTCCTATCAAATTTTATCTTTCTTTCAAAATTAAAGCTGATAAAATTTCCAACAAAATAGTTATTTGCATTTTTCTTGTAGGACTAACCATAAGCGAGGTATAGAGTTGGATATAAATAATATTTAACAAAAATTTGCTTTAAAATAAAATGCTCGAAAAACTGAAATTAAACTAAATTAATTGTGTCTAATACTTTAGTAGAGGAAAAAGGAGAAGACATAAAAGTCACTAAAGGTTTCAGAGTCGTCTTTAGTCGTCATATTAATAACAATAACATTAATAATAATAATACTAATAGAACAAAATTTGCTTATATGCAAACGCTTAATTAAGGTAACAGTTTTTTGCTTTCTTGCTTATATCTCAAAAACAGTTACTCCTATCAATTTTTAACTTTTTACTAAAATTAAAGCTGATAAAATTTCCTACAAAATAGTTATTTGCATTTTTCATGTTGAACTAACCATACGCAAGATATAAGTTTGAAAATAATTAATATTTAAAAAAAAGTGCTTTAACAGAAAATGTCTTGTGATTTAAAATACACTTAATTTATTGGGTCCAATACTTTATTAGAAGAAAAAGGAGGTGACATAAAAGTCACTGAAGTCTTCAGAGTCGTTTTTAAATGCTGCATTTTCGTCTTCGTCTCAAACATTGAAAACTGAATTACATTTTTGTTCAGTAACTGTAACAGTTTTCACTTTGGTTTTTTGCTTATATCTCGAAAACATTTACTCCTATTAATTTTTATCTTTCTTTCAAAATTAAAGCTGATAAAATTTCCTACAAAATAGTTATTTGTATTTTTTATGTAGAACTAACCATAAGCGAGATATAAGTTTGAAAATAATTAATAATTAAAAAAAAATGTGCTTCAACAGAAAATGTCTTGTGATTTAAAATACACTTAATTTATTGGGTCCAATACTTTATAAGAAGAAAAAGGAGGAGACATAAAAGTCACCAAAGTCTTTAGAGTCGTTTTTTGTCGTCATATTAATAACAATAACATTAATAATAATAATACTAATAGTACTAAATTTGCTTATATGCAAGCGCTTAATTAAGGTAACATGTTTTTTGGATTCTTGCTTATATCTCGAAAACAGTTACTCCTATCAATTTTTACCTTTTTCCTAAAATTAAAGCTGATAAAATTTCCTACAAAATAGTTATTTGCATTTTTTATGTAGAACTAACCATAAGCGAGATATAAGTTTGAAAATAATGAATATTTAAAAAAAAGTGCTTTAACAGAAAATGTCTTGTCATTTAAAAAACACTTAATTTATTAGGTCCAATACTTTATTAGAAGAAAAAGGAGGTGACATAAAAGTCACTGAAGTCTTCAGAGTCGTTTTTAAATGCTGCATTTTCGTCTTCGTCTCAAACATTGAAAACTGAATTACATTTTTTTCAGTAACAGTTACAGTTTTCTTATTGGTTTTTTGCTTATATATCGAAAACAGTTACTCCTATCAAATTTTATCTTTCTTTCAAAATTAAAGCTGATAAAATTTTTAACAAAATAGTTATTTGCATTTTTCTTGTAGGACCAACCATAAGCGAGTTATAGAGTTGGATATAAATAATATTTAACAAAAATTTGCCTTAAAATAAAATGTTTGAAAAACTGAAATAAAACTAAATTAATTGTGTCTAACACTTTAGCAGAGGAAAAAGGAAAAGACATAAAAGTCACTAAAGGTTTCAGAGTCGTCTTTAGTCGTCATATTAATAACAATAACATTAATAATAATAATACTGATAGTACTAAATTTGCTAATATGCAAACGCTTAATTAATGTAACAGTTTTTTGGTTTCTTGCTTATATTTTGAAAACAGTTACTTCTATCAATTTTTATTTTTTTACTAAAATTAAAGCTGATAAAATTTCCTACAAAATAGTTATTTGCATTTTTCACGTAGAACTAACCATAAGCGAGATATAAGTTTGAAAATAATGAATATTTAAAAAAAAAGTGCTTTAACAGAAAATGTCTTGTCATTTAAAAAACACTTAATTTATTAGGTCCAATACTTTATTAGAAGAAAAAGGAGGTGACATAAAAGTCACTGAAGTCTTCAGAGTCGTTTTTAAATGCTGCATTTTCGTCTTCGTCTCAAACATTGAAAACTGAATTACATTTTTTTCAGTAACAGTTATAGTTTTATTATTGGTTTTTTGCTTATATCACGAAAACAGTTACTCCTATCAAATTTTATCTTTCTTTCAAAATTAAAACTGATAAAATTTCCTACAAAATAGTTATTTGCATTACTTTTGTAAGACCAACCATAAGCGAGTTATAGAGTTGGATATAAATAATCTTTAACAAAAATTTGATTTAAAATAAAATGTTTGAAAAACTAAAATTAAACTAAATTAATTGTCTCTAACACTTTAGTAGAGGAAAAAAAAAGAAGACATAAAATTCACCAAAGTCTTCAGAGTCGTTTTTAGTCGTGATATTAATAACAATAACATTAATAATAACAATACTAGGAGTACTAAATTTGCTTATATGCAAGCGCTTAATTATGGTAACAGTTTTTTGGTTTTTTGCTTATACCTCGAAAACAGTTACTTCTATCAATTTTTACCTTTTTACCAAAATTAAAGCTGATAAAATTTCCTACAAAATAGTTAATTGCATTTTTTATGTAGGACTAACCATAAGCAAGATAAAAGTTTGAAAATATTTAATAATTAAAAAAAAATGTGCTTTAACAGAAAATGTCTTGTGATTTAAAATACACTTAATTTATTGGGTTCAATACTTTATTTGAAGAAAAAGGAGATGACATAAAAGTCACTGAAGTCTTCAGAGTCGTTTTTAAATGCTGCATTTTCGTCTTCGTCTCAAACATTGAAAACTGAATTATATTTTTGTTCAGTAACTGTAACAGTTTTCACTTTGGTTTTTTGCTTATATCTCGAAAACAGTTACACCTATCAAATTTTATCTTTCTTTCAAAATTAAAGCTGATAAAATTTCCAACAAAATAGTTATTTGCATTTTTCTTGTAGGACCAACCATAAGCGAGGTATAGAGTTGGACATAAATAATATTTAACAAAAATTTGCTTTAAAATAAAATGTTCGAAAAACTGAAACTAAACTAAATTAATTGTGTCTAATACTTTAGTAGAGGAAAAAGGAGAAGACATAAAAGTCACTAAAGGTTTCAGAGTTGAATTTAGTCGTCATATTAATAACAATAACATTAATAATAATAATACTAATAGTACAAAATTTGCTTATATGCAAACGCTTAATTAAGGTAACAGTTTTTTGGTTTCTTGCTTATATCTCGAAAACAGTTACTCCTATCAATTTTTAACTTTTTACTAAAATTAAAGCTGATAAAATTTCCTACAAAATAGTTATTTACATTTTTCATGTAGAACTAACCATACGCGAGATATAAGTTTGAAAATAATTAATATTTAAAAAAAAGTGCTTTAACAGAAAATGTCTTGTGATTTAAAATACACTTAATTTATTGGGTCCAATACTTTATTAGAAGAAAAAGGAGGTGACATAAAAGTCACTGAAGTCTTCAGAGTCGTTTTTAAATGCTGCATTTTCGTCTTCGTCTCAAACATTGAAAACTGAATTACATTTTTTTCAGTAACAGTTATAGTTTTATTATTGGTTTTTTGCTTATATCACGAAAACAGTTACTCCTATCAAATTTTATCTTTCTTTCAAAATTAAAGCTGATAAAATTTCCTACAAAATAGTTATTTGCATTACTTTTGTAAGACCAACCATAAGCGTGTTATAGAGTTGGATATAAATAATCTTTAACAAAAATTTGATTTAAAATAAAATGTTTGAAAAACTAAAATTAAACTAAATTAATTGTCTCTAACACTTTAGTAGAGGAAAAAAAGAAGACATAAAATTCACCAAAGTCTTCAGAGTCGTTTTTAGTCGTGATATTAATAACAATAACATTAATAATAACAATACTAGTAGTACTAAATTTGCTAATATGCAAGCGCTTAATTATGGTAACAGTTTTTTGGTTTTTTGCTTATACCTCGAAAACAGTTACTTCTATCAATTTTTATCTTTTTACCAAAATTAAAGCTGATAAAATTTCCTACAAAATAGTTAATTGCATTTTTTATGTAGGACTAACCATAAGCAAGATAAAAGTTTGAAAATATTTAATAATTAAAAAAAATGTGCTTTAACAGAAAATGTCTTGTGATTTAAAATACACTTAATTTATTGGGTTCAATACTTTATTAGAAGAAAAAGGAGGTGACATAAAAGTCACTGAAGTCTTCAGAGTCGTTTTTAAATGCTGCATTTTCGTCTTCGTCTCAAACATTGAAAACTGAATTATATTTTTGTTCAGTAACTGTAACAGTTTTCACTTTGGTTTTTTGCTTATATCTCGAAAACAGTTACTCTTATCAATTTTTATTTTTCTTTCAAAATTAAAACTGATAAAATTTCCTACAAAATAGTTATTTGCATTACTTTTGTAAGACCAACCATAAGCGAGTTATAGAGTTGGATATAAATAATATTTAACAAAAATTTGCATTAAAATAAAATGTTTGAAAAACTGAAATTAAACTAAATTAATTGTGTCTAACACCTTAGTAGAAGAAAAAGAAGAAAACATAAAAGTCACTAAAGGTTTCAGAGTCGTCTTTAGTCGTCATATTAATAACAATAACATTAATAATAATAATACTAATAGTACTAAATTTGCTTATATGCAAACGCTTAATTAAGGTAACAGTTTTTTGGTTTCTTGCTTATATCTCGAAAACAGTTACTCCTATCAATTTTTAACTTTTTACTAAAATTAAAGCTGATAAAATTTCCTACAAAATAGTTATTTGCATTTTTCATGTAGGACTAACCATAAGCGAGATATAAGTTTGAAAATAATTAATATTTAAAAAAAAGTGCTTTAACAGAAAATGTCTTGTGATTTAAAATACACTTAATTTATTGGGTCCAATACTTTATTAGAAGAAAAAGGAGGTGACATAAAAGTCACCTAGGTCTTCAGAGTCGTTTTTAAATGCTGCATTTTCGTCTTCGTCTCAAACATTGAAAACTGGATTACATTTTTTTCAGTAACAGTTACAGTTTTCTTATTAGTTTTTTGCTTATATCACGAAAACAGTTACTCCTATCAAATTTTATCTTTCTTTCAAAATTAAAGCTGATAAAATTTCCAACAAAATAGTTATTTGCATTTTTCTTGAATGACCAACCATAAGCGAGGTATAGAGTTGGATATAAATAATATTTAACAAAAATTTGCTTTAAAACAAAATGTTCGAAAAACTGAAATTAAACTAAATTAATTGTGTCTAATACTTTAGTAAAAGAAAAAGGAGAAGACATAAAAGTCACTAAAGGTTTCAGAGTCGTCTTTAGTCGTCATATTAATAACAATAACATTAATAATAATAATACTAATAGAACTAAATTTGCTTATATGCAAACGCTTAATTAAGGTAACAGTTTTTTGGTTTCTTGCTTATATCTCGAAAACAGTTACTCCTATCAATTTTAAACTTTTTACTAAAATTAAAGCTGATAAAATTTCCTACAAAATAGTTATTTGCATTTTTCATGTAGAACTAACCATACGCGAGATATAAGTTTGAAAATAATTGATATTTAAAAAAAAAGTGCTTTAACAGAAAATGTCTTGTGATTTAAAATACACTTAATTTATTGGGTCCAATACTTTATTAGAAGAAAAAGGAGGTGACATAAAAGTCACTGAAGTCTTCAGAGTCGTTTTTAAATGCTGCATTTTCGTCTTCGTCTCAAACATTGAAAACTGAATTACATTTTTTTCAGTAACAGTTACAGTTTTCTTATTGGTTTTTTGCTTATATCTCGAAAACAGTTACTCCTATCAAATTTTATCTTTTTTTCAAAATTAAAGCTGATAAAATTTTTAACAAAATAGTTATTTGCATTTTTCTTGTAGGACCAACCATTAGCGAGTTATAGAGTTGGATATAAATAATATTTAACAAAAATTTGCATTAAAATAAAATGTTTGAAAAACTGAAATTAAACTAAATTAATTGTGTCTAACACCTTAGTAGAGGAAAAGGAAGAAGACATAAAAGTCACTAAAGGTTTCAGAGTCCTCTTTAGTCGTCATATTAATAACAATAACATTAATAATAATAATACTAATAGAACAAAATTTGCTTATATGCAAACGCTTAATTAAGGTAACAGTTTTTTGGTTTCTTGCTTATATCTCGAAAACAGTTACTCCTATCAATTTTTAACTTTTTACTAAAATCAAAAGCTGATAAAATTTCCTACAAAATAGTTATTTGCATTTTTCATGTAGAACTAACCATACGCAAGATATAAGTTTGAAAATAATTAATATTTAAAAAAAAAGTGCTTTAACAGAAAATGTCTTGTGATTTAAAATACACTTAATTTATTGGGTCCAATACTTTATTAGAAGAAAAAGGAGGTGACATAAAAGTCACTGAAGTTTTCAGAGTCGTTTTTAAATGCTGCATTTTCGTCTTCGTCTCAAACATTGAAAACTGAATTAAATTTTTTTCAGTAACAGTTATAGTTTCATTATTGGTTTTTTGCTTATATCACGAAAACAGTTACTCCTATCAAATTTTATCTTTCTTTCAAAATTAAAGCTGATAAAATTTCCAACAAAATAGTTATTTGCATTTTTCTTGTAGGACTAACCATAAGCGAGGTATAGAGTTGGATATAAATAATATTTAACAAAAATTTGCTTTAAAATAAAATGCTCGAAAAACTGAAATTAAACTAAATTAATTGTGTCTAATACTTTAGTAGAGGAAAAAGGAGAAGACATAAAAGTCACTAAAGGTTTCAGAGTCGTCTTTAGTCGTCATATTAATAACAATAACATTAATAATAATAATACTAATAGAACAAAATTTGCTTATATGCAAACGCTTAATTAAGGTAACAGTTTTTTGCTTTCTTGCTTATATCTCAAAAACAGTTACTCCTATCAATTTTTAACTTTTTACTAAAATTAAAGCTGATAAAATTTCCTACAAAATAGTTATTTGCATTTTTCATGTTGAACTAACCATACGCAAGATATAAGTTTGAAAATAATTAATATTTAAAAAAAAGTGCTTTAACAGAAAATGTCTTGTGATTTAAAATACACTTAATTTATTGGGTCCAATACTTTATTAGAAGAAAAAGGAGGTGACATAAAAGTCACTGAAGTCTTCAGAGTCGTTTTTAAATGCTGCATTTTCGTCTTCGTCTCAAACATTGAAAACTGAATTACATTTTTGTTCAGTAACTGTAACAGTTTTCACTTTGGTTTTTTGCTTATATCTCGAAAACATTTACTCCTATTAATTTTTATCTTTCTTTCAAAATTAAAGCTGATAAAATTTCCTACAAAATAGTTATTTGTATTTTTTATGTAGAACTAACCATAAGCGAGATATAAGTTTGAAAATAATTAATAATTAAAAAAAAATGTGCTTCAACAGAAAATGTCTTGTGATTTAAAATACACTTAATTTATTGGGTCCAATACTTTATAACAAGAAAAAGGAGGAGACATAAAAGTCACCAAAGTCTTTAGAGTCGTTTTTTGTCGTCATATTAATAACAATAACATTAATAATAATAATACTAATAGTACTAAATTTGCTTATATGCAAGCGCTTAATTAAGGTAACATGTTTTTTGGATTCTTGCTTATATCTCGAAAACAGTTACTCCTATCAATTTTTACCTTTTTCCTAAAATTAAAGCTGATAAAATTTCCTACAAAATAGTTATTTGCATTTTTTATGTAGGACTAACCATAAGCGCCATATAAGTTTGAAAATAATTAATATTTAAAAAAAAAGTGCTTTAACAGAAAATGTCTTGTGATTTAAAATACACTTAATTTATTGGGTCCAATATTTTATTAGAAGAAAAAGGAAGTGACATAAAGGTCACTGAAGTCTTCAGAGTCGTTTTTAAATGCTGAATTTTCGTCTTCGTCTCAAACATTGAAAACTGAATTATATTTTTGTTCAGTAACTGTAACAGTTTTCACTTTGGTTTTTTGCTTATATCTCGAAAACATTTACTCCTATTAATTTTTATCTTTCTTTCAAAATTAAAGCTGATAAAATTTCCAAAAAATAGTTATTTGCATTTTTCTTGTAGGACCAACCATAAGCGAAGTATAGAGTTGGATATAAATAATATTTAACAAAAATTTGCTTTAAAATAAAATGTTCGAAAAACTGAAATTAAACTAAATTAATTGTGTCTAATACTTTAATAGAGGGAAAAGGAGAAGACATAAAAGTCACTAAAGGTTTCAGAGTCGTCTTTAGTCGTCATATTAATAACAATAACATTAATAATAATAATACTAATTGTACTAAATTTGCTTATACGCAAACGCTTAATTAAGGTAACAGTTTTTTGGTTTCTTGCTTATATCTCGAAAACAGTTACTCCTATCAATTTTTAACTTTTTACTAAAATTAAAGCTGATAAAATTTCCTACAAAATAATTATTTGCATTTTTCATGAAGAACTAACCATAAGCGAGATATAAGTTTGAAAATAATTAATATTTAAAAAAAATTGCTTTATCAGAAAATGTCTTGTGATTTAAAATACACTTAATTTATTGGGTTCAATACTTTATTAGAAGAAAAAGGAGGTGACATAAAAGTCACTGAAGTCTTCAGAGTCGTTTTTAAATGCTACATTTTCGTCTTTGTCTCAACCATTGAAAACTGAGTTATATTTTTGTTCAGTAACAGTTGCAGTTTTCTTATTGGTTTTTTGCTTATATCTCGAAAATTTTCTGATAATTATTATGTTTTTCGTCGGGACAGAGATCTCCGCCACCTGGGTATCCATAGAGGTGGTGGTGTGCTTATAGCAGTTAATAACAAATATAACTGTCGTCAACTCGATATATCTAATATTAGTCGTAGAAGTTCTCCTGCTATTGATCTGGTTGCAATAAAAATAAATGTAACAAGTTATCAACATCTCTTCGTGTTTGTAGTCTACATTCCTCCTTCTATTTCCTTTAGTGATTTTGACAATTTTTTTGATCTTCTTAATAATTTTGACGAGATTAATAATGACAATGTTTTATTCTTAGGAGACTTTAACACTCCTTTATTCAGTGGATTTTCAAAAAACAATTTTAGTTTTTCTCTCAAACACTTCGCTTCTTTTCATAATTTTAATCAATTTAATAACATACGTAATAATAGGAATAATATATTGGATCTCATCTTTTCCAACATGGACTGTGCCGTTAGCAAGTCCTCTTTCTCGTTTGTTCCTGAAGATCCTTTCCATCCGAGTTTGGAGTTTACCCTCGATATTGTAGCAAAAACTCCTGATAAGTTCTATATGAATAGGGACCACGTCGCATTTAATTTTAAAAAAGCAAATTTTGATTGTCTATACACTACTTTACAGGTAGTTGATTGGTCCGAACTGGAGAAGTTTAGCGATGTGAATGAGGCATGTCGAGTTTTTTATGAAACCCTCTACAATTGTTTTGAGTTATCTGTTCCAAAACTATTTTGTCGTAAAAACTACCGCACATTTCCTACTTGGTTCAACACTGACATTATCAATTGTCTACGTCGTAAATCTAACATTTTAAAGAAATATCGTCGAACTAAAAATATGCATTTCTATGAGGAGTTTAAGAAACTTCGATCTCTTTCAAAATCCCTAATAACTACTGCCTATTCTCAATACATCGGCCACATGGAAAACACTATCTCCAAAGATCCAAAGAAATTCTGGTCTTTTGTTCAAGCTAAAAAGCGTAACTCTAGAATTCCGGGTGTGTTGTATCATAATGGTAATGCAATATCAAATCCTAATGATATAGTAAATAGTTTCGCTAAATTCTTCAAAAGTGATTTTTCTGACATGACATTGACTTCAGATAGTCCCTCGATGATGACGAATCTAAATAGTTTTATTACTGTAAACGAGATTAATGAGCATGAAATAATCCGGGTATTAAAGCGATCTAAAGACACACTTACTGCTGGTTGTGATGGTATCCCCAGCTTTTTATTAAGGGATTGTGCACATATTTTTTCTAAACCACTCGTATACATTTTTAATTTAATATTGCAAACTTCGACGTTTCCTAACATATGGAAAATAGCACACGTTTCTCCTGTCTTCAAAACGGGTGATATAACACAAATTCAAAACTACAGGCCAATTTCAATCTTGTGTAATTTCTCGAAAGTTTTTGAGTCAATTATTTACGACCGCATCTACTCTTCTGTAAAAAGATTTATATCACCTTCGCAGCATGGATTTGTTGAAAAAAGATCAACTGTTACAAATCTAGCCTGTTTTACTCAGTTCATATCTGACGCTTTGGACAGAAAAGGTCAGGTTGATGTCATTTATATGGACTTCCAAAAAGCGTTTGATCAAATTGATCATCATCTGTTATTGTTAAAACTTGATCAGTATGGTTTCTCCGGTTCTTTGCTATCCCTAATAAAATCTTATCTTGCTAATCGAGAGCAAAGGGTTAAATATCGTAACTACATTTCGGATAGTTACGTTGCAACTTCGGGTGTGCCGCAAGGTTCCAATCTTGGACCCTTATTATTTTTGCTTTTCATTAATGATATATGTGGTTCTTTATCAACATGCGATAAACTTCTCTTTGCCGATGATCTTAAAATTTACACAGAAATAAAATCTATAGAGGACTGCCTCACTTTACAGAACAATATTAACGCAGTAGTGAAATGGTGTAATGAAAATCGCCTTTATCTAAACCCATCCAAATGTAACGTTATGTCTTACACTAAAAAGCGCGAATTCCTTGAATTTGTATATGATATTTCGTCCGTAACACTGCATCGTACCTTTATTATTAAAGATTTGGGAGTTATTTTCGATACTGAACTCGCATTCAGTGAGCATATTAGGGATGTTACGGCTAGAGCGATTAAGTCATATGGATTCATCTATAGAAATTGTCGAGATTTTAAGAACTTATCAGTTATGAAGACCCTATTCTTCTCGTTAGTTAGAAGCAAACTGGAATACGGCGCACTTATTTGGCACCCGATTTATAAAATCCATATAGATCAACTCGAAAACATACAGCGACGATTCCTAAAATTCCTAGTTTTTATAATAGATGGAAATTATCCTATAAGGGGCTATGACCAGAACTTGCTTTTGAATAGATTCGGTCTCCAATCTTTACAGTTTCGCCGTATTTGTATTATAATTAAATTTCTGTATAATTTAATTAATAAGAACATCGACTGTTCTTGGCTATTAAATATGTTAAATTTTGCTGTTCCACGTTTAAACTCCAGACAAGCCATGACATTTTATCCTATAGCGAGAAGGACCAATGTAGCTGATAAGTCTCCTATCGTATTAATGACTACCCTATTTAATAATGTATGTAAAGACGGTGATATCAACTATGATTCGTGGCGGAAGATTGTTTCCTCTTTATCATTAGTATAGTATTAGTGTAGTTCTAAGTTTTTGTATATATTTACTGTAAATGGGATTCCTGTAGTAAATAAAGGCTTATTATTAAAACAGTTACTCCTATCAAATTTTATTTTTCTTTCAAAATTAAAGCAGATAAAATTTCCAACAAAAGAGTTATTTGCATTTTTCTTGTAGGACTAACCATAAGCGAGTTATAGAGTTAGATATAAATAATATTTAACAAAAATTTGCTTTAAAATAAAATGTTTGAAAAACTGAAATTAAACTAAATTGTGTCTAGCACTTTAGTAGATGAAAAAGGAGAAGACATAAAAGTCACTAAACTTTTCAGAGTCGTCTTTAGTCGTCATATTAATAACAATAACATTAATAATAATAATACTAATAGAACTAAATTTGCTTATATGCAAACGCTTAATTAAGGTAACAGTTTTTTTGTTTTTTGCTTAAATCTCGAAAACAGTTACTCCTATCAATTTTTACCTTTTCACCAAAATTAAAGCTGATAAAACTTCCTACAAAATAGTTATTTGCATTTTTCATGTAGGACTAACCATAAGCGAGATATAAGTTTGAAAATAATTAATATTTAAAAAAAAGTGCTTTATCAGAAAATGTCTTGTGATTTAAAATACACTTAATTTATTGGGTTCAATACTTTATTAGAAGAAAAAGGAGGTGACATAAAAGTCACTGAAGTCTTCAGAGTCGTTTTTAAATGCTGCATTTTCGTCTTTGTCTCAACCATTGAAAACTGAGTTACATTTTTGTTCAGTAACAGTTGCAGTTTTCTTGTTGGTTTTTTGCTTATATCTCGAAAACAGTTACTCCTATCAAATTTTATTTTTTTTTCAAAATTAAAGCAGATAAAATTTCCAACAAAAGAGTTATTTACATTTTTCTTGTAGGACTAACCATAAGCGAGTTATAGAGTTAGATATAAATAATATTTAACAAAAATTTGCTTTAAAATAAAATGTTTGAAAAACTGAAATTAAACTAAATTAATTGTAAACTTTTCAGAGTCGTCTTTAGTCGTCATATTAATAACAATAACATTAATAATAATAATACTAATAGAACTAAATTTGCTTATATGCAAACGCTTAATTAAGGTAACAGTTTTTTTGTTTTTTGCTTAAATCTCGAAAACAGTTACTCCTATCAATTTTTACCTTTTCACCAAAATTAAAGCTGATAAAACTTCCTACAAAATAGTTTTTTGCATTTTTCATGTAGAACTAACCATGAGCGAGATATAAGTTTGAAAATAATTAATAATTAAAAAAAAATGTGCTTTAACAGAAAATGTCTTGTGATTTAAAATACACTTAATTTATTGGGTCCAATACTTTATTAGAAGAAAAAGGAGGTGACAGTAAATGCTGCATTTTCGTCTTCGTCTCAAACATTGAAAACTGAATTACATTTTTGTTCAGTAACTGTTACAGTTTTCACTTTGGTTTTTTGCTTATATCTCGAAAACAGTTACTCCTATCAAATTTTATCTCTTTTTCCAAATTAAAGCAGATAAAATTTCCAACAAAATAATTATTTGCATTTTTCTTGTAGGACCAACCATAAGCGAGTTATAGAGTTGGATATAAATAATATTTAACAAAAATTTGCTTTAAAATAAAATGTTTGAAAAACCGAAATTAAACTAAATTAATTGGGTCGAACACTTTAGTAGAGGAAAAAGGAGAAGATATAAAAGTCACCAAAGTCTTCAGAGTCGTTTTTAGTCGTCATATTAATAACAATAACATTAATAATAATAATACTAATAGTACTAAATTTGCTTATATGCAAGCGCTTAATTAAGGTAACATTTTTTGGTTTCTTGCTTATATCACGAAAACAGTTACTCCTATCAAATTTTATCTTTCTTTCAAAATTAAAGCTGATAAAATTTCCAACAAAATAGTTATTTGCATTTTTCTTGAATGACCAACCATAAGCGAGGTATAGAGTTGGATATAAATAATATTTAACAAAAATTTGCTTTAAAATAAAATGTTTGAAAAACCGAAATTAAACTAAATTAATTGGGTCGAACACTTTAGTAGAGGAAAAAGGAGAAGATATAAAAGTCACCAAAGTCTTCAGAGTCGTTTTTAGTCGTCATATTAATAACAATAACATTAATAATAATAATACTAATAGTACTAAATTTGCTTATATGCAAGCGCTTAATTAAGGTAACATTTTTTGGTTTCTTGCTTATATCTCGAAAACAGTTACTCCTATCAATTTTTATCTTTTTACTAGAATTAAAGCTGATAAAATTTCCGACAAAGTAGTTATTTGCATTTTTCATGTAGGACTAACCATAAGCGAGTTATAGAGTTGGATATAAATAATCTTTAACAAAAATTTGCTTTAAAATAAAATGTTTCAAAAACCGAAATTAAACTAAATTAATTGGGTCTAACACTTTAGTAGAGGATAAAGGAGAAGACATAAAAGTCACCAAAGTCTTCAGAGTCGTTTTTAGTCGTCATATTAATAACAATAACATTAATAATAATAATACTAATAGTACTAAATTTGCTTATATGCAAGCGCTTAATTAAGGTAACAGTTTTTTGGTTTCTTGCTTACATCTCGAAAACAGTTACTCCTATCAATTTTTATCTGTTTACTAAAATTAAAGCTGATAAAATTTCCTACAAAATAGTTTTTTGCATTTTGCATGTAGGACTAACCATAGGTGAGATATAAGTTTGAAAATAATTAATAATTAAAAAAAAAGTGTTTTAACAGAAAATGTCTTGTTATTTAAAATACACTTAATTTATTGGGTGCAATACATTATTAGAAGAAAAAGGAGGTTACGTAAAAGTCACTGAAGTCTTCAGAGTCGTTTTTAAATGCTGCATTTTCGTCTTCGTCTCAAACATTGAAAACTGAATTGCTTTAACAGAAAATGTCTTGTGATTTAAAATACACTTAATTTTTTGGGTCCAATACTTTATTAGAAGAAAAAGGAGGTGACATAAAATTCACTGAAGTTTTCAGAGTCGTTTTTAAATGCTGCATTTTCGTCCCCGTCTCAAACATTGAAAATTGAATTACATTTTTGTTCAGTAACAGTTACAGTTTTCTTATTGATTTTTTGCTTATATCTCGAAAACAGTTACTCCTATCAAATTTTATCTTTATTTCAAAATTAAAGCTGATAAAATTTCCAACAAAATAGTTATTTGCATTTTTCTTGTAGGACCAACCATAAGCGATTTATAGAGTTGGATATGAATAATATTTAACAAAAATTTGCTTTAAAATAAGATGTCTAAAAAACTGAAATTACACTAAATTAATTGTGTCTAACACTTTAGTAGAGGAAAAAAAAAGAAGACATAAAATTCACCAAAGTCTTCAGAGTCGTTTTTAGTCGTGATATTAATAACAATAACATTAATAATAACAATACTAGTAGTACTAAATTTGCTTATATGCAAGCGCTTAATTAAGGTAACAGTTTTTTGGTTTTTTGCTTATACCTCGAAAACAGTTACTTCTATCAATTTTTATCTTTTTACCAAAATTAAAGCTGATAAAATTTCCTACAAAATAGTTAATTGCATTTTTTATGTAAGACTAACCATAAGCAAGATAAAAGTTTGAAAATATTTAATAATTAAAAAAAAAGAGCTTTAATAGAAAATGTCTTGTGATTTAAAATACACTTAATTTATTGGGTCCAATACTTTATTAGAAGAAAAAGGAGGTGATATAAAAGTCACTGAAGTCTTCAGAGTCGTTTTTAAATGCTGCATTTTCGTCTTCGTCTCAAACATTGAATACTGAATTACATTTTTTTCAGTAACAGTTACAGTTTTCTTATTGGATTTTTGCTTATATCTCGAAAACAGTTACTCCTATCAAATTTTATATTTTTTTAAAAATTAAAGCTGATAAAATTTCCAACAAAATAATTATTTGCATTTTTCTTGTAGGACCAACCATAAGCGAGTTATAGAGTTGGATATAAATAATATTTAACAAAAATTTGCATTAAAATAAAATGTTTGAAAAACTGAAATTAAACTAAATTAATTATGTCTAACACCTTAGTAGAGGAAAAAGAAGAAGACATAAAAGTCTCTAAAGGTTTCAGAGTCGTCTTTAGTCGTCATATTAATAACAATAACATTAATAATAATAATACTAATAGTACTAAATTTGCTTATATGCAAACGCTTAATTAAGGTAACAGTTTTTTGGTTTCTTGCTTATATCTCGAAAACAGTTACTCCTATCAATTTTTAACTTTTTACTAAAATTAAAGCTGATAAAATTTCCTACAAAATAGTTATTTGCATTTTTCATGGAGGACTAACCATAAGCGAGATATAAGTTTGAAAATAATTAATATTTAAAAAAAAGTGCTTTAACAGAAAATGTCTTGTGATTTAAAATACACTTAATTTATTGGGTCCACTACTTTATTAGAAGAAAAAAGAGGTGACATTAAAGTCACTTAAGTCTTCAGAGTCGTTTTTAAATGCTACATTTTCGTCTTCGTCTCAAACATTGAAAACTGAATTACATTTTTTTCAGTAACAGTTACAGTTTTCTTATTGGTTTTTTGCTTATATCACGAAAACAGTTACTCCTATCAAATTTTATCTTTCTTTCAAAATTAAAGCTGATAAAATTTCCAACAAAATAGTTATTTGCATTTTTCTTGAATGACCAACCATAAGCGAGGTATAGAGTTGGATATAAATAATATTTAACAAAAATTTGCTTTAAAATAAAATGTTCGAAAAACTGAAATTAAACTAAATTAATTGTGTCTAATACTTTAGTAGAGGAAAAAGGAGAAGACATAAAAGTCACTAAAGGTTTCAGAGTCGTCTTTAGTCGTCATATTAATAACAATAACATTAATAGTAATAATACTAATAGAACTAAATTTGCTTATATGCAAACGCTTAATTAAGGTAACAGTTTTTTGGTTTCTTGCTTATATCTCGAAAACAGTTACTCCTATCAATTTTTATCTTTTTACTAAAATTAAAGCTGATAAAATTTCCTACAAAATAGTTATATGCATTTTTCATGTAGGACTAACCATAAGCGAGATATAAGTTTGAAAATAATTAATGTTTAAAAAAAAAGTGCTTTAACAGAAAATGTCTTGTGATTTAAAATACACATAATTTATTGGGTCCAATACTTTATTAGAAGAAAAAAGAGGTGACATAGAAGTCACTGAAGTCTTCAGAGTCGTTTTTAAATGCTGCATTTTCGTCTTCGTCTCAAACATTGAAAACTGAATTACATTTTTGTTCAGTAACAGTTACAGTTTTCTTATTGGTTTTTTGCTTATATCTCGAAAACAGTTACTCCTATCAAATTTTATCTTTCTTGCAAAATTAAAGCTGATAAAATTTCCTACAAAATAGTTATTTGCATTTTTCATGTAGAACTAACCATACGCGAGATATAAGTTTGAAAATAATTAATATTTAAAAAAAAGTGCTTTAACAGAAAATGTCTTGTGATTTAAAATACACTTAATTTATTGGGTCCAATACTTTATTAGAAGAAAAAGGAGGTGACATAAAAGTCACTTAAGTCTTTAGAGTCGTTTTTAAATGCTGCATTTTCGTCTTCGTCTCAAACATTGAAAACTGAATTACATTTTTTTCAGTAACAGTTACAGTTTTCTTATTTGTTTTTTGCTTATATCACGAAAACAGTTACTCCTATCAAATTTTATTTTTCTTTCAAAATTAAAGCTGATAAAATTTCCAACAAATAGTTATTTGCATTTTTCTTGAATGACCAACCATAAGCGAGGTATAGAGTTGGATATAAATAATATTTACCAAAAATTTGCTTTAAAATAAAATGTTCGAAAAACTGAAATTAAACTAAATTAATTGTGTCTAATACTTTAGTAGAGGAAAAAGGAGGAGACATAAAAGTCACTAAAGGTTTCAGAGTCGTCTTTAGTCGTCATATTAATAACAATAACATTAATAATAATAATACTAATAGAACAAAATTTGCTTATATGCAAACGCTTAATTAAGGTAACAGTTTTTTGGTTTCTTGCTTATATCTCGAAAACAGTTACTCTTATCAATTTTTAACTTTTTACTAAAATTAAAGCTGATAAAATTTCCTACAAAATAGTTATTTGCATTTTTCATGTAGTACTAACCATACCCGAGATATAAGTTTGAAAATAATTAATATTAAAAAAAAAGTGCTTTAACAGAAAATGTCTTGTGATTTAAAATACACTTAATTTATTGGGTCCAATACTTTATTAGAAGAAAAAGAAGGTGTCATAAAAGTCACTGAAGGCTTCAGAGTCGTTTTTAAATGCTGCATTTTCGTCTTCGTCTCAAACATTGGAAACTGAATTACATTTTTTTCAGTAACAGTTATAGTTTTCTTATTGATTTTTTGCTTATATCACGAAAACAGTTTCTCCTATCAAATTTTATCTTTCTTTCAAAATTAAAGCTGATAAAATTTTCAACAAAATAGTTATTTGCATTTTTCTTGTAGGACCAACCATAAGCGAGGTATAGAGTTGGATATAAATAATATTTAACAAAAATTTGCTTTAAAATAAAATGTTCGAAAAACTGAAATTAAACTAAATTAATTGTGTCTAATACTTTAGTAGAGGAAAAAGGAGAAGACATAAAAGTCACTAAAGGTTTTAGAGTCGTCTTTAGTCGTCATATTAATAACAATAACATTAATAATAATAATACTAATAGAACTAAATTTGCTTATATGCAAACGCTTAATTAAGGTAACAGTTTTTTGGTTTCTTGCTTATATCTCGAAAACAGTTACTCCTATCAATTTTTAACTTTTTACTAAAATTAAAGCTGATAAAATTTCCTACAAAATAGTTATTTGCATTTTTCATGTAGGACTAACCATACGCGAGATATAAGTTTGAAAATAATTAATATTTAAAAAAAATTGCTTTAACAGAAAATGTCTTGTGATTTAAAATACACTTAATTTATTGGGTCCAATACTTTATTAGAAGAAAAAGGAGGTGACATAAAAGTCACTTAAGTCTTCAGAGTCGTTTTTAAATGCTGCATTTTCGTCTTCGTCTCAAACATTGAAAACTGAATTACATTTTTTTCAGTAACAGTTACAGTTTTCTTATTGGTTTTTTGCTTATATCACGAAAACAGTTACTCCTATCAAATTTTATTTTTCTTTCAAAATTAAAGCTGATAAAATTTCCAACAAATAGTTATTTGCATTTTTCTTGAATGACCAACCATAAGCGAGGTATAGAGTTGGATATAAATAATATTTAACAAAAATTTGCTTTAAAATAAAATGTTCGAAAAACTGAAATTAAACTAAATTAATTGTGTCTAATACTTTATTAGAGCAAAAAGGAGAAGACATAAAAGTCACTAAAGGTTTCAGAGTCGTCTTTAGTCGTCATATTAATAACAATAACATTAATAATAATAATACTATTAGAACAAAATTTGCTTATATGCAAACGCTTAATTAAGGTAACAGTTTTTTGGTTTCTTCCTTATATCTCGAAAACAGTTACTCCTATCAATTTTTAACTTTTTACTAAAATTAAAGCTGATAAAATTTCCTACAAAATAGTTATTTGCATTTTTCATGTAGTACTAACCATACGCGAGATATAAGTTTGAAAATAATTAATATTTAAAAAAAAGTGCTTTAACAGAAAATGTCTTGTGATTTAAAATACACTTAATTTATTGGGTCCAATACTTTATTAGAAGAAAAAGAAGGTGACATAAAAGTCACTGAAGTCTTCAGAGTCGTTTTTAAATGCTGCATTTTCGTCTTCGTCTCAAACATTGAAAACTGAATTACATTTTTTTCAGTAACAGTTATAGTTTTCTTATTGGTTTTTTGCTTATACCACGAAAACAGTTTCTCCTATCAAATTTTATCTTTTTTTTTAAATTAAAGCTGATAAAATTTCCAACAAAATAGTTATTTGCATTTTTCTTGTAGGACCAACCATAAGCGAGGTATAGAGTTGGATATAAATAATATTTAACAAAAATTTGCTTTAAAATAAAATGTTCGAAAAACTAAAATTAAACTAAATTAATTGTGTCTAATACTTTAGTAGAGGAAAAAGGAGAAGACATAAAAGTCACTAAAGGTTTCAGAGTCGTCTTTAGTCGTCATATTAATAACAATAACATTAATAATAATAATACTAATAGAACTAAATTTGCTTATATGCAAACGCTTAATTAAGGTAACAGTTTTTTGGTTTCTTGCTTATATCTCGAAAACAGTTACTCCTATCAATTTTTAACTTTTTACTAAAATTAAAGCTGATAAAATTTCCTACAAAATAGTAATTTTCATTTTTCATGTAGAACTAACCATACGCGAGATATAAGTTTGAAAATAATTAATATTTAAAAAAAAGTGCTTTAACAGAAAATGTCTTGTGATTTAAAATACACTTAATTTATTGGGTCCAATACTTTATTAGAAGAAAAAGGAGGTGACATAAAAGTCACTGAAGTCTTCAGACTCGTTTTTAAATGCTGCATTTTCGTCTTCGTCTCAAACATTGAAAACTGAATTACATTTTTGTTCAGTAACTGTAACAGTTTTCACTTTGGTTTTTTGCTTATATCTTGAAAATTGTTACACCTATCAATTTTTATCTTTCTTTCAAAATTAAAGCTGATAAAATTTCCAACAAAATAGGTATTTACATTTTTCTTGTAGGACCAAGCATAAGCGAGTTATAGAGATGGATATAAATAATATTTAACAAAAATTTGCTTTAAAATAAAATGTTTGAAAAACTGATATTAAACTAAATTAATTGTGTCTAACACCTTAGTAGAGGAAAAAGAAGAAGACATAAAAGTCACTAAAGGCTTCAGAGTCGTCTTTAGTCGTCATTTTAATAACAATAACATTAATAATAATAATACTAATAGTACTAAATTTGCTTATATGCAAACGCTTAATTAAGGTAACAGTTTTTTGGTTCCTTGCTTATATCTCGAAAACAGTTACTCCTATCAATTTTTATCTTTTTACTAAAATTAAAGCTGATAAAATTTCCTACAAAATAGTTATTTGCATTTTTCATGTAGTACTAACCATACGCGAGATATAAGTTTGAAAATAATTAATATTTAAAAAAAAGTGCTTTAACAGAAAATGTCTTGTGATTTAAAATACACATAATTTATTGGGTCCAATACTTTATTAGAAGAAAAAAGAGGTGACATAAAAGTCACTGAAGTTTTCAGAGTCGTTTTTAAATGCTGCATTTTCGTCTTCGTCTCAAACATTGAAAACTGAATTACATTTTTGTTCAGTAACAGTTACAGTTTTCTTATTGGTTTTTTGCTTATATCACGAAAACAGTTACTCCTATCAAATTTTATCTTTCTTTCAAAATTAAAGCTGATAAAATTTTCAACAACAGGAAAAAGGAGAAGACATAAAAGTCACCAAAGTCTTCAGAGTCGATTTTAGTCGTCATATTAATAACAATAACATTAATAATAATAATACTAATAGTACTAAATTTGCTTATATGCAAGCGCTTAATTAAGGTAACAGTTTTTTGGTTTCTTGCTTACATCTCGAAAACAGTTACTCCTATCAATTTTTATCTTTTTACTAAAATTAAAGCTGATAAAATTTCCGACAAAATAGTTATTTGCATTTTTCATGTAGGACTAACCATAAGCGAGTTATAGAGTTGGATATAAATAATCTTTAACAAAAATTTGCTTTAAAATAAAATGTTTCAAAAACCGAAATTAAACTAAATTAATTGGGTCTAACACTTTAGTAGAGGAAAAAGGAGAAGACATAAAAGTCACCAAAGTCTTCAGAGTCGTTTTTAGTCGTCATATTAATAACAATAACATTAATAATAATAATACTAATAGTACTAAATTTACTTATATGCAAGCGCTTAATTAAGGTAACAGTTTTTTGGTTTCTTGCTTACATCTCGAAAACAGTTACTCCTATCAATTTTTATCTGTTTACTAAAATTAAAGCTGATAAAATTTCCTACAAAATAGTTTTTTGCATTTTGCATGTAAGACTAACCATAGGTGAGATATAAGTTTGAAAATAATTAATAATTAAAAAAAAAGTGTTTTAACAGAAAATGTCTTGTTATTTAAAATACGTTTAATTTATTGGGTGCAATACATTATTAGAAGAAAAAGGAGGTTACGTAAAAGTCACTGAAGTCTTCAGAGTCGTTTTTGAATGCAGCATTTTCGTCTTCGTCTCAAACATTGAAAACTGAATTGCTTTAACAGAAAATGTCTTGTGATTTAAAATACACTTAACTTATTGGGTCCAATACTTTATTAGAAGAAAAAGGAGGTGACATAAAATTCAACCATAAGCGAGGTATAGAGTTGGATATAAATAATATTTAACAAAAATTTGCTTTAAAATAAAATGTCCGAAAAACTGAAATTAAACTAAATTAATTGTGTCTAATACTTTAGTAGAGGAAAAAGGAGAAGACATAAAAGTCACTAAAGGTTTCAGAGTCGTCTTTAGTCGTCATATTAATAACAATAACATTAATAATAATAATACTAATAGAACTAAATTTGCTTATATGCAAACGCTTAATTAAGGTAACAGTTTTTTGGTTTCTTGCTTATATCTCGAAAACAGTTACTTCTATCAATTTTTAACTTTTTACTAAAATTAAAGCTGATAAAATTTCCTACAAAATAGCTATTTGCATTTTTCATGTAGTACTAACCATACGCGAGATATAAGTTTGAAAATAATTAATATTTAAAAAAAAGTGCTTTAACAGAAAATGTCTTGTGATTTAAAATACACTTAATTTATTGGGTCCAATACTTTATTAGAAGAAAAAGGAGGTGACATAAAAATCACTGAAGTCTTCAGAGTCGTTTTTAAATGCTGAATTTTCGTCTTCGTCTCAAACTGAATTACATTTTTGTTCAGTAACTGTAACAGTTGTCACTTTGGTTTTTTGCTTATACCTCAAAAACAGTTACTCCTATCAATTTTTATCTTTTTACTAAAATTAAAGCTGATAAAATTTCCTACAAAATAGTTATTTGCATTTTTTATGTAGGACTAACCATAAGCGCCATATAAGTTTGAAAATAATTAATATTTAAAAAAAAAGTGCTTTAACAGAAAATGTCTTGTGATTTAAAATACAATTAATTTATTAGATCCAATACTTTATTAGAAGAAAAAGGAGGTGACATAAAAGTCACTGAAGTCTTCAGAGTCGTTTTTAAATGTTGCATTTTCGTCTTCGTCTCAAACATTGAAAACTGAATTACATTTTTTTCAGTAACAGTTACAGTTTTCTTATTGGTTTTTTGCTCATATCACGAAAACAGTTACTCCTATCAAATTTTATCTTTCTTTCAAAATTAAAGCTGATAAAATTTCAAACAAAAAGTTATTTGCATTTTTCTTGTAGGACCAACCATAAGCGAGGTATAGAGTTGGATATAAATAATATTTAAGAAAAATTTGCTTTAAAATAAAATGTTCGAAAAACTGAAATTAAACTAAATTAATTGTATCTAATACTTTAGTAGAGGAAAAAGGAGAAGACATAAAAGTCACTAAAGGTTTCAGAGTCGTCTTGAGTCGTCATATTAATAACAATAACATTAATAATAATAATACTAATAGAACTAAATTTGCTTATATGCAAACGCTTAATTAAGGTAACAGTTTTTTGGTTTCTTGCTTATATCTCGAAAACAGTTACTCCAATCAATTTTTAACTTTTTACTAAAATAAAGCTGATAAAATTTCCTACAAAATAGTTATTTGCATTTTTCATGTAGTACTAACCATACGCGAGATATAAGTTTGAAAATAATTAATATTTAAAAAAAGTGCTTTAACAGAAAATGTCTTGTGATTTAAAATACACTTAATTTATTGGGTCCAATACTTTATTAGAAGAAAAAGAAGGTGACATAAAAGTCACTGAAGTCTTCAGAGTCGTTTTTAAATGCTGCATTTTCGTCTTCGTCTCAAACATTGAAAACTGAATTACATTTTTTTCAGTAACAGTTATAGTTTTCTTATTGGTTTTTTGCTTATATCACGAAAACAGTTTCTTCTATCAAATTTTATCTATCTTTCAAAATTAAAGCTGATAAAATTTCCAACAAATAGTTATTTGCATTTTTCTTGAATGACCAACCATAAGCGAGGTATAGAGTTGGATATAAATAATATTTAACAAAAATTTGCTTTAAAATAAAATGTTCGAAAAACTGAAATTAAACTAAATTAATTGTATCTAATACTTTAGTAGAGGAAAAAGGAGAAGACATAAAAGTCACTAAAGGTTTCAGAGTCGTCTTTAGTCGTCATATTAATAACAATAACATTAATAATAATAATACTAATAGAACTAAATTTGCTTATATGCAAACGCTTAATTAAGGTAACAGTTTTTTGGTTTCTTGCTTATATCTCGAAAACAGTTACTCCTATCAATTTTTATCTTTTTACTAAAATTAAAGCTGATAAAATTTCCTACAAAATAGTTATTTGCATTTTTTATGTAGGACTAACCATAAGCGCCATATAAGTTTGAAAATAATTAATATTTAAAAAAAAAGTGCTTTAACAGAAAATGTCTTGTGATTTAAAATACACTTAATTTATTGGGTCCAATACTTTATTAGAAGAAAAAGGAGGTGACATAAAAGTCACTGAAGTCTTCAGAGTCGTTTTTAAATGTTGCATTTTCGTCTTCGTCTCAAACATTGAAAACTGAATTACATTTTTTTCAGTAACAGTTACAGTTTTCTTATTGGATTTTTGCTCATATCACGAAAACAGTTACTCCTATCAAATTTTATCTTTCTTTCAAAATTAAAGCTGATAAAATTTCCAACAAATAGTTATTTGCATTTTTCTTGAATGACCAACCATAAGCGAGGTATAGAGTTGGATATAAATAATATTTAACAAAAATTTGCTTTAAAATAAGATGTCTGAAAAATTGAAATTAATCTAAATTAATTGTGTCTAACACTTTAGTAGAGGAAAAAGGAGAAGACACAAAAATCACTAAAGATTTCAGAGTCGTCTATAGTCGTCGTATTAATAACAATAACATTAATAATAATAATACTAATAGTGCTAAATTTGCTTATATGAAAGCGCTTAATTAAGGTAACAGGTTTTTGGTTTTTTGCTTATATCTCAAAAACAGTTACTCCTATCAATTTTTACCTTTTCACCAAAATTAAAGCTGAAAAAATTTCCTACAAAATAGTTATTTGCATTTTTCATGTAGAACTAACCATAAGCGAGATATAAGTTTGAAAATAATTCATAATTAAAAAAAAATGTGCTTTAACAGATAATGTCTTGTGATTTAAAATACACTTAATTTATTGGGTCCAATACATTATTAGAAAAAAAAGGAAGTGACAGAAAGGTCACTGAAGTCTTTAGAGTCGTTTGTAAAAGCTGCATTTTCGTCTTCGTCTCAAACATTGAAAACTGAATTACATTTTTGTTCAGTAACTGTAACAGTTTTCACTTTGGTTTTTTGCTTATATCTCGAAAACAGTTACTCCTATCAATTTTTGTTTTTCTTTCAAAATTAAAGCTGATAAAATTTTCTACAAAATAATTATTTGCATTTTTTTTGAAAGACAAAACATAAGCGAGTTATAGAGTTGGAAATAAATAATCTTTAACAAAAATTTGCTTTAAAATAAAATGTTTGAAAAACCGAAATTAAACTAAATTAATTGGGTATAACACTTTAGTAGTGGAAAAAGGAGAAGACATAAAAGTCACCATAGTCTTCAGAATCGTTTTTAGTCGTCATATTAATAACAATAACATTAATAAAAATAATACTAATAGTACTATATTTGCTTATATGCAAGCGCTTAATTAAGGTAACGGTTTTTTGGTTTTTTGCTTATATCTCAAAAACAGTTACTCCTATCAATTTTTACCTTTTCACCAAAATTAAAGCTGAAAAAATTTCCTACAAAATAGTTATTTGCATTTTTCATGTAGAACTAACTATAAGCGAGATATAAGTTTGAAAATAATTCATAATTAAAAAAAAATGTTCTTTAACAGATAATGTCTTGTGATTTAAAATACACTTAATTTATTGGGTCCAATACTTTATTAGAAAAAAAAGGAAGTGACAGAAAGGTCACTGAAGTCTTTAGAGTCGTTTGTAAAAGCTGCATTTTCGTCTTCGTCTCAAACATTGAAAACTGAATTACATTTTTGTTCAGTAACTGTAACAGTTTTCACTTTGGTTTTTTGCTTATATCTCGAAAACAGTTACTCCTATCAGTTTTTGTTTTTCTTTCAAAATTAAAGCTGATAAAATTTTCTACAAAATAATTATTTGCATTTTTTTTGAAAGACAAAACATAAGCGAGTTATAGAGTTGGAAATAAATAATCTTTAACAAAAATTTGCTTTAAAATAAAATGTTTGAAAAACCGAAATTAAACTAAATTAATTGGGTATAACACTTTAGTAGTGGAAAAAGGAGAAGACATAAAAGTCACCATAGTCTTCAGAATCGTTTTTAGTCGTCATATTAATAACAATTACATTAATAAAAATAATACTAATAGTACTATATTTGCTTATATGCAAGCGCTTAATTAAGGTAACGGTTTTTTGGTTTTTTGCTTATATCTCGAAAACAGTTACTTCTATCAATTTTTATCTTTTTACCAAAATTAAAGCTGATAAAATTTCCCACAAAATAGTTAATTGCATTTTTCATGTAGGACTAACCATAAGCAAGATAAAAGTTTGAAAATAATTAATAATTAAAAAAAATGTGCTTTAACAGAAAATGTCTTGTGATTTAAAATACACTTAATTTATTGGGTCCAATACTTACCTAGAAGAGAAAGAAGGTGACATAAAAGTCACTTAAGTCTTCAGAGTCGTTTTTAAATGCTGCATTTTCGTCTTCGTCTCAAACATTGAAAACTGAGTTACATTTTTTTCTGTAACAGTTACAGTTTTTTTATTGGTTTTTTGCTTATATCACGAAAACAGTGAACTCCTATCAAATTTTATCTTTCTTTCAAAATTAAAGCTGATAAAATTTCCAACAAAATAGTTATTTGCATTTTTCTTGAATGACCAACCATAAGCGAGGTATAGAGTTGGATATAAATAATATTTAACAAAAATTTGCTTCAAAATAAAATGTTCGAAAAACTGAAATTAAACTAAATTAATTGTGTCTATTACTTTAGTAGAGGAAAAAGGAGAAGACATAAAAGTCACTAAAGGTTTCAGAGTCGTCTTTAGTCGTCATATTAATAACAATAACAGTAGATATGCTGTGCCGGTTCAAATTCACTTCGTCTGCGCATGCGCCATTTCAGGGATTCCCCCGACGCAAAATATGGGAATCCTCTGATGTTGTAGCTATTTTTAGATCATGATGTCATGGCTATTTTTGGATCATGACGTCAGGATAAGAACTGCGCATGCGTCACTTTAGGGAATCCCACATTAAAAATTATGTGAATCCCCTGATGTTGTAGCTATTTTTAGATCATGATGTCATGGCTATTTTTGGATCATGACGTCAGGATAAGAACTGCGCATGCGTCACTTTAGGGAATCCTACATTGAAAATTATGTGAATCCCCTGATGTTGTAGCTATTTTTAGATCATGATGTCATGGCTATTTTTGGATCATGACGCCAGGATAAGAACTGCGCATGCGACACTTTGGGAAATGCCACATTGAAAATTATGTGAATCCCTTGATGTTGTAGTTATTTTTAGATCATGATGTCATGGCTATATTTGGATCATGACGTTAGGATAAGAATCTTCTGGGAAATCCCACATTGAAAATTATGGGAATCCCTACGGTCATTGCTATTTTTCGAACATGACATCATGACTAAGTTTAGATTATGATATCATAGTTATTGTTGGATCGATAAGTCATTGCTATTATTAGATTGTGACTCATTAAGGTAAGCCCTAACGCTTCGTGGGAATCCCCAATGTTGATGCTATTTTTGGATGATGATGTCATGGTTTGAATTTGTATGCGCATGCGTCACGTTGGGGAATCCCACATTGAAAATTATATGAATCCCCGATGTCAGTGCAATTTTTGTATCATGATGTCATAGTTATTTTTGGATTATGACGTCAGTATGGGAATCCCTTTTTGGTATTACCATGATGTCATGGTTGCTTTTAGATTATGATGTCACACTTATTTCCGGATCGATGAGTCAATGTTTATATTATATTATGTATAATATTACAATTCTTGGCCTACGACATGATTAATATAAATTAAGCCTTTTTGGTTTCCTTAATTTGGTCCATTTAATGAAGAAAATATAAGAGAATGTATCAGGATCATATAAGTTGCAACAGCGTGGAGTATCCAGCAGCAGGCATGTGATAAAGGTGTAAGCGGTTATGGCGTGGGCGGCGGTGACGAGTGTTTTTCATGTTTATAGTTTTAATTGAAACCCAATCACATTTCTTTCGATAAGAAACTATAACGGCTGGATTTCAGTCTTTAATTACAATTAAATAAAAAAGCAGGTAAATCCCCCAAACTGGATCATGAGTAATCGTATATACTGATTGAATATTGTATATCGTGGTAATATGGTCTCCACGGAACTTCATATCGGTCGAGATGTTGAACCAGTTGAAACTTGTGTTAAAAGTAAGATTCAATTTCGTAAATTGATTAAAGAATAATAAGTGTTACCTCAAGTATACAAATTTATTATTATGATCGTAATACCGTTTTGGGCTTAGATTGTATCGATGATTTTGAAGTACAATTGTTGTACAATTTTTTGACAAATTTATGCTAGTACACTATTCAAATATTTTCCAACCCCATTTAAGGATGTAATGACTACAGGTGAAACTTTGCGTGTAAACAGTGAGAAAGGGCACATACTTTTTGATGAGGAAATGGGAACAGGTTTCTGTTTTAGATCTCATATGAGTCTACTTTTATTTAATTATACAGGGCATTTACCAAAGAAAACTACGTTTTATAAATGCTTTTTTATTTTCTAGCTTATTTATTTCACAGTTCCACAATTATACTGTATTAATACATAAGATAACTTTCGTTATCCCAACATTCCTCTTCATTTTCGGAATTTTGTTTATTCTCAATCAGATAATCGTCATTATCCCAACTTTCATCCTGATCGTTAACGTTTTGTTTATTTTCAGTTAGATAATTTTCGTTAGTCCAACTTGCTTGTTGGTCTTCTGCGTTTTGTTTATTTTCAGTCAGATAATTTTCGTTATCCCAACTTTCTTCCTGATCTTCGGCGTTTTGTTTATTTTTATTAAGATAATTTCCGTTATCCCAACTTTCTGTCTGATCTTCTACGTTTTGTTTATTTTCGGACTCTCTTTTTCTTTTTGCGTCCTCTTCTCTGTGACACTTAAAAATGTGTTTGACCATCCTGTGCCATACTAGCCTATGTAGGTTATTATAGGGACATGTCACCATATCCTCTACAACATAAACAATTACCTTTAAGTTATAAATGACACAATACCTTAAATTAGACTTACCAGTGCATAAGCTGGCTGATGGTTTTCTTATTGGACTATTCATCATTTTAAAGGTCTAACTTAAGTCACTCGAAAAGAACTCGTATTTAACTTAAGATAAAATCTGCAGAAGTTTCCATATGTTTATATAGGAAGTTTTGTGACAAAGAAGCTATATTAGAAAAAGATGAGAATTTACAATTTACCCTTGTTGCCTTTAATTTGCTCCACCTCTCAAAATTCATCCAATAAGAATTGAAACTTATTTAGTAAACGCAAACTTGAAATGGAAGGAATGACAACCCGCCAATTTCATAGGTCAATTTTATTTTGTCATAGCTTGTTTTTGTCTGCGCGTGCGTCACTTTGGAGAATCTCGCATTGAAAATTATGTGATTACCCTGATGTCAGTGCTATTTTTGTATAATGATGTCATGGTTATTTTTGAATCATGATGTCAGGATGGAAATCTCGTGGGGAATCACACATTGAAAATTATGGGATTACCCTCCTGGCATTGCAATTTTTGGATCATGAGGTCATGGCTGCATTTAGATTATGACATCATAGATATTTCCGGATTGATGAGTCATCAGTATTGTTGTATCATGTATGGTATTAAAATTTTGGGCTATGACATGATCTTCACATCTATTAGTTTCCTAAATTTGATTCATTCAATGAAGAAAGTTTAAGAAATGGTATCAGGATCGCATAAGTTGCAACTGCATAGAGGTGTATCCAGCAGCAGACATGCGATGAAGATGCAAGCGGCCGCAGCGTGGGTGTAGGTGGCGGCATATGTTTACTTCAATCGCATTCCTTTTGATAGCAACGGCTAGCTTTCAGTCTTAAGTTACATTTAAATAATAACTCCTGAATAAAAATTGTGAGAACCACATAATAAAATTACGATGATGTCATGGCTATTTTTAGATCATGATATCACCGCTTCTTTCAGGGAATCCCTGACGTAATTGCTTTTGTTGAATTATGTGATGACATGGTTATTTTAAGATCAATGAGTCACCACCATCGAAGGACCATGATATCATGTCTATTCTTGGATCGACGAATCACCGCTATTGTTTGTTGCATAATAATACCATGGTGAAGTGAAATTAACCCCGTACCCTTCAAACCCTACATTTATTCAATATAAACCACGACATAAGCTTAAAATTTCATTCTGTTTAACCACATCTTCAGTACTAGTTACATCAGTGTGAATTAAATAAAAATTTATTACTTTGTGCTTGTGAAGAAAAGAAAAACAGAAATACTATTCAAGAATTCAAGATGAGTAGTGCAGCATTTGAAAGCTTAAACCTTAAAGCTTAAAATGGAATCATTTGATAGTGTTGAAAGTATTAAAGTTTATGAAATGTTACATTGCGTAAAGGCATTTCAAAAACTATCAACAAAATATGGAATGAAGGTTATGGTGCAATGTGAGGGATTTTCATTCATATTACCATTTCGATTTACTGAGCACCTCAGCGATGAAGAAATTGATATTTTGAATGAAAAAATAAAAAATGGTAACAAATTATTTATGATCAGTAAAGAAGCGATAGGAAACACTTCAAAAATCAAACAATCTTTTTTATATTATGTTTCTAGAGTTATTGTTGAATATCTGAATATTGTTGAATATTAAAATGTTAAAACCACAAAGTACAAAAACAAAAAGTAAAAATTATACAACCATTAGAAGTATTGAAAGTTCTGATAATGATATTTATCTGAAAATTGGTGTATATATCATGTCTATTTTAGGATCTTGGAGCAAAATTAAGCCTTTCACCCCTATCAGTTTCCTAAATTTGTTCCATCTAGCGAAGAAAGTTTAAGAGATGATATCAGGATCGCATAAGTTGTAGTATCTGCATCCAGACTCATGTGTGTGTGTTTGAATAAACTCGAGTCACATTTCTTTGATAAGAAGGAATAGTAACGGTTGGTTTTCATCTTCCTCACATAATTATGCAGTTGATATGCAAAATGGTCTCTATTTAGGTAAATTACATTGACCTAACCTATCCAAATTACACATTCAGAAATAAATAACTCAAACACTGTAAGATTTAACGAAGTTGTTACTCTTCAAGTTCGAATGACGCTGATGAAGATCAAAAATTTTATTGAATAAGAGATAGAATGTAGTTTCAAAAACGAATTCGCGATGCAGAAATGATTCTAAATCCATATCTTGAACTGAAAATTAGCAACATAGAGAGAACAAAACAGAAGAAGAATGTGATACAAGTATATATATTTCAACTTTAACTCATCGGAATAGAAAGTCTACAATCGCACGACATTGTAGTTGTTATTAAATATTAGGTACGCATCCGTAGAGAATAAAGAAATATAAATGTTTGAAAAATGATCAAAACTTATCTTATCAATCATAGTAGAGCTTTGAAGAGAAAGAAAGAGCATCAAAGTGTTGGTTCAGGAATTGTAAATTCTGTTATTAATAAATTACCATTTGAATTGCACATTCCTGGTTATCAAATTTAAAAAACGACTAGAGCGAGAAGGTCGTGATATTAATAAATTAGACGAAGCGTGCACAAGTTTCTGTCATTTTTTAGATCGTTCAAAATTTACAAAAAAATACTGATAATGCTTCCCAGACGTTTTCTTACTGATGTAGATCTATGTAGATATTGTAAAATGTTAAAAATTCAAAAATTTAGAGGTGTTTTAATTGACTCAAAACGTACGAATCAATGAATGTGGTATATTAAATTTAGATAATGATTGTGGTATTAGTACACATTGGACAGCTTACGTAAAACGTGGGCGAGAAGCTATATATTTTGATAGTCATAGTAATCTTCAACCACCGCGAGAACTAGTTAAATAATTAGAAAGGAATGGACCATGTTAAATTCTATACTATTATGAGTTAATTCAAAAATATGGTACGGTTAATTGTGGTCTTCAATTCTAGTACAACAACCACAATGAAGAAGATATTCTCATAATGCATTTCCTCCTTATATTGCTCTGCTCGTGTATAATCTAAAACCTTGCAACGCCCACAACGACCTTTTAAAAAATGTGCGTATCAACGTACAAACAATCGGTTGTAAACGGAGTATTTAAAGACGTAAAATTATCAGAGGCAGTCACTGATACTATTTATTACCTTGTGGTCAGCAAGGTTGTTTAATATGTGTTACCTCTATTGGCCTATATACCAGTGCAATAACTGGAAACAGTTCACTTTTAACATCTCAATATAGTCCATCAATAGCCTTAGAAAATGACAGCAGTTATGTGATTGGAATAACTAACCTACAAACTTATAATTCATTTCTGAATATTGATCACACCAATAATACATTCTTGTATGTAAGTGAAGATAATAAAGAGGTATGTATAGAAATACCTGAAGGATCTTATGAAATTGATGATTTAATGCATATCTTAATAAAGAAATGGTTAAAAAATATTATCATCCAACAACAAGATGAAGAAAAGAATAGCAAGAGTAATGTTAATCCCATAATGATGAAGATTCTACTAAAATAGTTGATAGCAACATTCATGAAAGGAAAGCACCTATTTTATCAATAAAATCGAACACAAACACATTAAAAGTAGAAATTAAATCAAAAATAACGATTGATTTCACTGAAGCTAGTATATTAGGCTTTACATCAACTATGTTAAAACCTAATATAAAACACACATCTCTCCTTTGCAGCTAAAATTCATAAAGTAAACGCTTTATGAATACATTGCAATTGGGTATCATCTTTATATAGAAATGGAAAAGCAGTACATGTTTTTCCAACTGTACCTCTCGGATATCGAATTGTAGAAGCGCCAACCAATATAAACTACACTGACCGGCAGAAAAACTAGGCTTAAAGCGTCAAAGAAAAAGAAAGAAATTAAATTGGGGCGTACATAAGTCATATAAGTGACATTTAAACTTTTTTAAAGCAATAGTACAATAAAGTGTCATTCTAGTAAAGCTTTTAAGCGTATTTTTTGCATAAGAGATATAAGTGGGTAATTCGGAAAAAAAGGGACAAATAAGGATCAACTAAAATTGGTTTTGTGTCAATTTAATGTCGAGCTCTTATTACAGTGGCAAGCCTGCGTGGCATACCTTGAATTAAATTTTGAATCGCTTCTTGAGGTAAGTTTTCCCAATCTTCTTGCAGAGCAGCTCGCAGGTCCTGAAGTGTTAATACCTGTCTACGACGTCGTCGAATTTGTCTTCCTGGTATATCCCAAAGATGTTTTATTGGATTTAGGTCCGGACTTCGCGATGACCACTCCACAGCTTCGATTCCAACTGCTTGAAGGAAATTTCTTACAATAACTGCAGCGTGTGGACGTGCATTATTGTGCATCAAATTAAACTGTTCGCCAATAAATCCCGCAAAACTGACACATCTTTTTCTAAAACGTCCTCGAACATAGTAACCTGCCTTTAGCACCATAACATTTAAAACCACCAAATTTCAAATCAAAATTAGAAAAATTGCTTTTAACATTGTTTCCAAAAATTAATTATATAGTCCATTATCGCAATTTAAAAATGTATTTAAGACTTGGTTTAAAAATTACTAAAGTACATCGCGTCCTAACATTTAATCAGAGTCCATGGCTTAAGGAATATATAGATTTAAATACACGCTTAACACAGCAGTCACAAAACGAATTTGAAAAAGATTTTTTTAAACTAATGATCATTAACTGTCTACACGCGTGAATTGCACCAATAGTAATTGCTGATTGCACTAAGCAGAGTGAAGTGTTCAAAAGAAGTCCTGTTTCAATACGACTTGAGTTTGAGACTAGAACCAACATACCAGGGAAGACTACAGCTTATTGTATAATTCTACATTATAGAGTAGCGAAATATATTCGAGCTCAAGGTGTTATTCGTGTTGTGTAGTGTGCTAAATTAAAATTTATTTATTTATTTTTGGTGTTATTTATTTTTAGTTTATTTTTTCTAATGTATGCTTATCTTCGATATTTCAAGACTCTCAAAATCAACACCTCAAGATATTACAGTTAGCTACTAATTTAATATTATTTGTATCTGTTTTGTTTTTTAATGTTAGTTTTAATTTTACGATGTATGATAAAGTTGTTTAATAAAACACATACAAAACTTACACAATGTTTTATTTTGCAAAAATACAATACATTATGAAAAAACATATTACATAAGTATAGCTTACAAAGTGAAATTATGTTTATAATCTGACAATTTCATAGGTCATCGTGCTGATTCTTCTCCAGTGCTCCAACCTAGATGTGCTTCAGGAACTTCTTCTGTATAAATTTAGGTTTAGGAATCATATTCGTTTTGAATACAACGATTTGTAATCAAGTTTTGTGTTAATTGCGATTCTTGCTGCCGATGCAGCAATTCTTTACTTCAAATTGAAATAACATTGTATCCTCAAGGTCTTGTATCTGTAGCATTTATTAAGAGAATACGTTTATAATCATATGGACTTAAGAACACTTTTTCTTGTTTTAAAGAATACACAGAGTATTTTTTGGATCGAATGAGTCTTTGCGTGCTACGCAATATATCTAAATTCATAAACATTTTTTATAATCATTAAATGTACTCGTAATATGTTTAATTGAAGATTTTGTATACCCTTTCGACTTATTCAAAAATTTTTTTTGTTTTATAGCTGGACCTACTTCATCATAATCATGTTCTTCATCTTCAATTTCTGAATCAACTGTGTAGGAATACATTTTCAATTGAAGTCCCACAAATTCAAACATAATTTTGCCATGATATTCATCTTTTATGAGTTCTGGACATTTCTTATTTTTTAATTCAATATTAAATTTATTATCAAGTTTATAATCGGAAGTATCAACGCGATGAATATCTTCCTTAATATTTTTATAAATATCTTCTGTCTTAAAATGATATATTAAACTATCGGTGTCTGTGTACAACAATTTTGCATTATTACCAAACTTATTTTTAATATAGTCATAATGAAATTCGTAAATAAATATTTTTGAATTATCTAAAATACAAAAACCTACATAAATTGGTTTATTTAGTACCACATTTAATTTATTCATTTCAACTATCGACATGTCTTCTTCAAATATAACAGAACTATGAAAATTGGGTTTTGAAATTAAATCGCGCATACCGTACCTACCATCCCACCTAGTTACAATTCTAATGTCTTTATGTTTACGTACATTTTCCATGCACTTACCATATATAGCATTGATCATTAGTTTAAAAAAATCTTTTTCAAATTCGTTTTGTGACTGCTGTGTTAAGCGTGTATTTAAATCTATATATTCCTTAAGCCATGGACTCTGATTAAATGTTAGGACGCGATGTACTTTAGTAATTTTTAAACCAAGTCTTAAATACATTTTTAAATTGCGATAATGGACTATATAATTAATTTTTGGAAACAATGTTAAAAGCAATTTTTCTAATTTTGATTTGAAATTTGGTGGTTTTAAATGTTATGGTGCTAAAGGCAGGTTACTATGTTCGAGGACGTTTTAGAAAAACATGTGTCAGTTTTGCGAGATTTATTGGCGAACAGTTTAATTTGATGCACAATAATGCACGTCCACACGCTGCAGTTATTGTAAGAAATTTCCTTCAAGCAGTTGGAATCGAAGCTGTGGAGTGGTCATCGCGAAGTCCGGACCTAAATCCAATAAAACATCTTTGGGATATACCAGGAAGACAAATTCGACGACGTCGTAGACAGGTATTAACACTTCAGGACCTGCGAGCTGCTCTGCAAGAAGATTGGGAAAACTTACCTCAAGAAGCGATTCAAAATTTAATTCAAGGTATGCCACGCAGGCTTGCCACTGTAATAAGAGCTCGACATTAAATTGACACAAAACCAATTTTAGTTGATCCTTATTTGTCCCTTTTTTTCCGAATTACCCACTTATATCTCTTATGCAAAAAATACGCTTAAAAGCTTTACTAGAATGACACTTTATTGTACTATTGCTTTAAAAAAGTTTAAATGTCACTTATATGACTTATGTACGCCCCAATTTAATTTCTTTCTTTTTCTTTGACGCTTTAAGCCTAGTTTTTCTGCCGGTCAGTGTAGTTTATATTGGTTGGCGCTTCTACAATTCGATATCCGAGAGGTACAGTTGGAAAAACATGTACTGCTTTTCCATTTCTATATGAAGATGATACCCAATTGCAATGTATTCATAAAGCGTTTACTTTATGAATTTTAGCTGCAAAGGAGAGATGTGTGTTTTATATTAGGTTTTAACATAGTTGATGTAAAGCCTAATATACTAGCTTCAGTGAAATCAATCGTTATTTTTTATTTAATTTCTACTTTTAATGTGTTTGTGTTCGATTTTATTGAACAACTATTTTAGTAGAATCTTCATCATTATGGGATTAACATTACTCTTGCTATTCTTTTCTTCATCTTGTTGTTGGATGATAATATATTTTAACCATTTCTTTATTAAGATATGCATTAAATCATCAATTTCATAAGATCCTTCAGGTATTTCTATACATACCTCTTTATTATCTTCACTTACATACAAGAATGTATTATTGGTGTGATCAATATTCAGAAATGAATTATAAGTTTGTAGGTTAGTTATTCCAATCACATAACTGCTGTCATTTTCTAAGGCTATTGATGGACTATATTGAGATGTTAAAAGTGAACTGTTTCCAGTTATTGCACTGGTATATAGGCCAATAGAGGTAACACATATTAAACAACCTTGCTGACCACAAGGTAATAAATAGTATCAGTGACTGCCTCTGATAATTTTACGTCTTTAAATACTCCGTTTACAACCGATTGTTTGTACGTTGATACGCACATTTTTTAAAAGGTCGTTGTGGGCGTTGCAAGGTTTTAGATTATACACGAGCAGAGCAATATAAGGAGGAAATGCATTATGAGAATATCTTCTTCATTGTGGTTGTTGTACTAGAATTGAAGACCACAATTAACCGTACCATATTTTTGAATTAACTCATAATAGTATAGAATTTAACATGGTCCATTCCTTTCTAATTATTTAACTAGTTCTCGCGGTGGTTGAAGATTACTATGACTATCAAAATATATAGCTTCTCGCCCACGTTTTACGTAAGCTGTCCAATGTGTACTAATACCACAATCATTATCTAAATTTAATATACCACATTCATTGATTCGTACGTTTTGAGTCAATAAAAACACCTCTAAATTTTTGAATTTTTAACATTTTACAATATTTACATAGATCTACATCAGTAAGAAAACGTCTGGGAAGCATTATCAGTATTTTTTTGTAAATTTTGAACGATCTAAAAAATGACAGAAACTTGTGCACGCTTCGTCTAATTTATTAATATCACGACCTTCTCGCTCTAGTCGTTTTTTAAATTTGATAACCAGGAATGTGCAATTCAAATGGTAATTTATTAATAACAGAATTTACAATTCCTGAACCAACACTTTGATGCTCTTTCTTTCTCTTCAAAGCTCTACTACGATTGATAAGATAAGTTTTGATCATTTTTCAAACATTTATATTTCTTTATTCTCCACGGATGCGTACCTAATATTTAATAACAACTACAATGTCGTGCGATTGTAGACTTTCTATTCCGATGAGTTAAAGTTGAAATATATATACTTGTATAACATTCTTCTTCTGTTTTGTTCTCTCTATGTTGCTAATTTTCAGTTCAAGATATGGATTTAGAATCATTTCTGCATCGCGAATTCGTTTTTGAAACTACATTCTATCTCTTATTCAATAAAATTTTTGATCTTCATCAGCGTCATTCGAACTTGAAGAGTAACAACTTCGTTAAATCTTACAGTGTTTGAGTTATTTATTTCTGAATGTGTAATTTGGATAGGTTAGGTCAATGTAATTTACCTAAATAGAGACCATTTTGCATATCAACTGCATAATTATGTGAGGAAGATGAAAACCAACCGTTACTATTCCTTCTTATCAAAGAAATGTGACTCGAGTTCATTCAAACACACACACATGAGTCTGGATGCAGATACTACAACTTATGCGATCCTGATACCATCTCTTAAACTTTCTTCGCTAGATGGAACAAATTTAGGAAACTGATAGGGGTGAAAGGCTTAATTTTGCTCCAAGATCCTAAAATAGACATGATATATATCATGATCCAACAATGGGTGTAACTCATTGATCTTAAAATATCCATGACATCATAATTCAACAATATCAATTACGTCAATAATTCATCGAAAAAAGCGGTGATGTCATGATCTAAAAATAACCATGTTCACATCAGGTGGTTCATTATACATTACATAAGGGGTTATGGCTGCACACCAATTTTCAGATAAATATCATTATCAGAACTTTCAATACTTCTAATGGTTTTATAATTTTTACTTTTTGTTTTTGTACTTTGTGGTTTTAACATTTTAATATTCAACAATATTCAGATATTCAACAATAACTCTAGAAACATAATATAAAAAAGATTGTTTGATTTTTGAAGTGTTTCCTATCGCTTCTTTACTGATCATAAATAATTTGTTACCATTTTTTATTTTTTCATTCAAAATATCAATTTCTTCATCGCTGAGTTGCTCAGTAAATCGAAATGGTAATATGAATGAAAATCCCTCACATTGCACCATAACTTTCATTCCATATTTTGTTGATAGTTTTTGAAATGCCTTTACGCAATGTAACATTTCATAAACTTTAATACTTTCAACACTATCAAATGATTCCATTTTAAGCTTTAAGGTTTAAGCTTTCAAATGCTGCACTACTCATCTTGAATTCTTGAATAGTATTTCTGTTTTTCTTTTCTTCACAAGCACAAAGTAATAAATTTTTATTTAATTCACACTGATGTAACTAGTACTGAAGATGTGGTTAAACAGAATGAAATTTTAAGCTTATGTCGTGGTTTATATTGAATAAATGTAGGGTTTGAAGGGTACGGGGTTAATTTCACTTCATCATGGTATTATTATGCAACAAACAATAGCGGTGATTCGTCGATCCAAGAATAGACATGATATCATGGTCCTTCGATGGTGGTGACTCATTGATCTTAAAATAACCATGTCATCACATAATTCAACAAAAGCAATTACGTCAGGGATTCCCTGAAAGAAGCGGTGATATCATGATCTAAAAATAGCCATGACATCATCGTAATTTTATCATGTGGTTCTCACAATTTGTATTCAGGAATTATTATTTAAATGTAACTTAAGACTGAAAGCTAGCCGTTGCTATCAAAAGGAAATATCTATGATGTCATAATCTAAATGCAGCCATGACCTCATGATCCAAAAATTGCAATGCCAGGAGGGTAATCCCATAATTTTCAATGTGTGATTCCCCACGAGATTTCCATCCTGGCATCATGATTCAAAAATAACCATGACATCATTATACAAAAATAGCACTGACATCAGGGTAATCACATAATTTTCAATGCGAGATTCTCCAAAGTGACGCACGCGCAGACAAAAACAAGCTATGACAAAATAAAATTGACCTATGAAATTGGCGGGTTGTCATCCCTTCCATTTCAAGTTTGCGTTTACTAAATAAGTTTCAATTCTTATTGGATGAATTTTGAGAGGTGGAGCAAATTAAAGGCAACAAGGGTAAATTGTAAATTCTCATCTTTTTCTAATATAGCTTCTTTGTCACAAAACTTCCTATATAAACATATGGAAACTTCTGCAGATTTTATCTTAAGTTAAATACGAGTTCTTTTCGAGTGACTTAAGTTAGACCTTTAAAATGATGAATAGTCCAATAAGAAAACCATCAGCCAGCTTATGCACTGGTAAGTCTAATTTAAGGTATTGTGTCATTTATAACTTAAAGGTAATTGTTTATGTTGTAGAGGATATGGTGACATGTCCCTATAATAACCTACATAGGCTAGTATGGCACAGGATGGCCAAACACATTTTTAAGTGTCACAGAGAAGAGGACGCAAAAAGAAAAAGAGAGTCCGAAAATAAACAAAACGTAGAAGATCAGACAGAAAGTTGGGATAACGGAAATTATCTTAATAAAAATAAACAAAACGCCGAAGATCAGGAAGAAAGTTGGGATAACGAAAATTATCTGACTGAAAATAAACAAAACGCAGAAGACCAAGAAGCAAGTTGGACTAACGAAAATTATCTAACTGAAAATAAACAAAACGTTAACGATCAGGATGAAAGTTGGGATAATGACGATTATCTGATTGAGAATAAACAAAATTCCGAAAATGAAGAGGAATGTTGGGATAACGAAAGTTATCTTATGTATTAATACAGTATAATTGTGGAACTGTGAAATAAATAAGCTAGAAAATAAAAAAGCATTTATAAAACGTAGTTTTCTTTGGTAAATGCCCTGTATAATTAAATAAAAGTAGACTCATATGAGATCTAAAACAGAAACCTGTTCCCATTTCCTCATCAAAAAGTATGTGCCCTTTCTCACTGTTTACACGCAAAGTTTCACCTGTAGTCATTACATCCTTAAATGGGGTTGGAAAATATTTGAATAGTGTACTAGCATAAATTTGTCAAAAAATTGTACAACAATTGTACTTCAAAATCATCGATACAATCTAAGCCCAAAACGGTATTAGGATCATAATAATAAATTTGTATACTTGAGGTAACACTTATTATTCTTTAATCAATTTACGAAATTGAATCTTACTTTTAACACAAGTTTCAACTGGTTCAACATCTCGACCGATATGAAGTTCCGTGGAGACCATATTACCACGATATACAATATTCAATCAGTATATACGATTACTTATGATCCAGTTTGGGGGATTTACCTGCTTTTTTATTTAATTGTAATTAAAGATTGAAATCCAGCCGTTATAGTTTCTTATCGAAAGAAATGTGATTGGGTTTCAATTAAAACTATAAACATGAAAAACACTCGTCACCGCCGCCCACGCCATAACCGCTTACACCTTTATCACATGCCTGCTGCTGGATACTCCACGCTGTTGCAACTTATATGATCCTGATACATTCTCTTATATTTTCTTCATTAAATGGACCAAATTAAGGAAACCAAAAAGGCTTAATTTATATTAATCATGTCGTAGGCCAAGAATTGTAATATTATACATAATATAATATAAACATTGACTCATCGATCCGGAAATAAGTGTGACATCATAATCTAAAAGCAACCATGACATCATGGTAATACCAAAAGGGGATTCCCATACTGACGTCATAATCCAAAAATAACTATGACATCATGATACAAAAATTGCACTGACATCGGGGATTCATATAATTTTCAATGTGGGATTCCCCAACGTGACGCATGCGCATACAAATTCAAACCATGACATCATCATCCAAAAATAGCATCAACATTGGGGATTCCCACGAAGCGTTAGGGCTTACCTTAATGAGTCACAATCTAATAATAGCAATGACTTATCGATCCAACAATAACTATGGTATCATAATCTAAACTTAGTCATGATGTCATGTTCGAAAAATAGCAATGACCGTAGGGATTCCCATAATTTTCAATGTGGGATTTTCCAGAAGATTCTTATCCTAACGTCATGATCCAAAAATAGCCATGACATCATGATCTAAAAATAACTACAACATCAGGGGATTCACATAATTTTCAATGTGGCATTTCCCAAAGTGTCGCATGCGCAGTTCTTATCCTGACGTCATGATCCAAAAATAGCCATGACATCATGATCTAAAAATAGCTACAACATCAGGGGATTCACATAATTTTCAATGTGGGATTCCCTAAAGTGACGCATGCGCAGTTCTTATCCTGACGTCATGATCCAAAAATAGCCATGACATCATGATCTAAAAATAGCTACAACATCAGGGGATTCACATAATTTTTAATGTGGGATTCCCTAAAGTGACGCATGCGCAGTTCTTATCTTGACGTCATGATCCAAAAATAGCCATGACATCATGATCTAAAAATAGCTACAACATCAGGGGATTCCCATATTTTGCGTCGGGGGAATCCCTGAAATGGCGCATGCGCAGACGAAGTGAATTTGAACCGGCACAGCATATCTACTAATAACATTAATAATAATAATACTAATACTACTAAATTTGCTTATATGCAAGCGCTTAATTAAGGTAACAGGTTTTTGGTTTTTTGCTTATATCTCGAAAACAGTTACTCCTATCAATTTTTACCTTTTCACCAAAACTAAAGCTGATAAAATTTCCTACAAAATAGTTATTTACATTTTTCATGTAGAACTAACCATAAGCAAGATATAAGTTTGAAAATAATTAATATATAAAAAAAGTGCTTTAACAGAAAATGTCTTGTGATTTAAAATACACTTAATTTATTGGGTCCAATACTTTATTAGAAGAAAAAGGAGGTGACATAAAAGTCACTGAAGTCTTCAGAGTCGTTTTTAAATGCTGCATTTTCGTCTTCGTCTCAAACATTGAAAACTGAATTACATTTTTTTCAGTAACAGTTACAGTTTTCTTATTGGTTTTTTGCTTATATCACGAAAACAGTTACTCCTATCAAATTTTATCTTTCTTTCAAAATTAAAGCTGATAAAATTTCCAACAAAATAGTTATTTGCATTTTTCTTGTTGGACCAACCATAAGCGAGGTATAGAGTTGGACATAAATAATATTTAACAAAAATTTGCTTTAAAATAAAATGTTCGAAAAACTGAAATTAAACTAAATTAATTGTGTCTAATAATTTAGTAGAGGAAAAAGGAGAAGACATAAAAGTCACTCAAGGTTTCAGAGTCGAATTTAGTCGTCATATTAATAACAATAACATTAATAATAATAATACTAATAGAACAAAATTTGCTTATATGCAAACGCTTAATTAAGGTAACAGTTTTTTGGTTTCTTGCTTATATCTCGAAAACAGTTACTCCTATCAATTTTTAACTTTTTACTAAAATTAAAGCTGATAAAATTTCCTACAAAATAGTTATTTGTATTTTTCATGTAGAACTAACCATACGCGAGATATAAGTTTGAAAATAATTAATATTTAAAAAAAAAGTGCTTTAACAGAGAATGTCTTGTGATTTAAAATACACTTAATTTATTGGGTCCAATACTTTATTAGAAGAAAAAGGAGGTGACATAAAAGTCACTGAAGTCTTCAGAGTCGTTTTTAAATGCTGCATTTTCGTCTTCGTCTCAAACATTGAAAACTGAATTACATTTTTTTTCAGTTACAGTTTTCTTATTGGTTTTTTGCTTATATCTCGAAAACAGTTACTCCTATCAAATTTTATCTTTCTTTCAAAATTAAAGCTGTTAAAATTTTCAACAAAATAATTATTTGCATTTTTCTTGTAGGACCAACCATAAGCGAGTTATAGAGTTGGATATAAATAATATTTAACAAAAATTTGCATTATAATAAAATGTTTGAAAAAGTGAAATTAAACTAAATTAATTGTGTCTAACACCTTAGTAGAGGAAAAAGAAGAAGACATAAAAGTCACTAAAGGTTTCAGAGTCCTCTTTAGTCGTCATATTAATAACAATAACATTAATAATAATAATACTAATAGAACAAAATTTGCTTATATGCAAACGCTTAATTAAGGTAACAGTTTTTTGGTTTCTTGCTTATATCTCGAAAACAGTTACTCCTATCAATTTGTAACTTTTTACTAAAATTACAGCTGATAAAATTTCCTACAAAATAGTTATTTGCATTTTTCATGTAGAACTAACCGTACGCGAGATATAAGTTTGAAAATAATTAATATTTAAAAAAAAAGTGCTTTAACAGAAAATGTCTTGTGATTTAAAATACACTTAATTTATTGGGTCCAATACTTTATTAGAAGAAAAAGGAGGTGACATAAAAGTCACTGAAGTCTTCAGAGTCGTTTTTAAATGCTGCATTTTCGTCTTCGTCTCAAACATTGAAAACTGAATTACATTTTTTTCAGTAACAGTTATAGTTTTATTATTGGTTTTTTGCTTATATCACGAAAACAGTTACTCCTATCAAATTTTATCTTTCTTTTAAAATTAAAGCTGATAAAATTTCCAACAAAATAGTTATTTGCATTTTTCTTGTAGGACCAACCATAAGCGAGGTATAGAGTTGGATATAAATAATATTTAACAAAAATTTGCTTTAAAATAAAATGCTCAAAAAACTGAAATTAAACTAAATTAATTGTGTCTAATACTTTAGTAGAGGAAAAAGGAGAAGACATAAAAGTCACTAAAGGTTTCAGAGTCGTCTTTAGTCGTCATATTAATAACAATAACATTAATAATAATAATACTAATAGAACAAAATTTGCTTATATGCAAACGCTTAATTAAGGTAACAGTTTTTTGGTTTCTTGTTTATATCTCGAGAACAGTTACTCCTATCAATTTTTAACTTTTTACTAAAATTACAGCTGATAAAATTTCCTACAAAATAGTTATTTGCATTTTTCATGTAGGACTAACCATAAGCGAGATGTAAATTTGAAAATAATTAATATTTAAAAAATAAGTGCTTTAACAGAAAATGTCTTGTGATTTAAAATTCACTTAATTTAATGGGTCCAATACTTTATTAGAAGAAAAAGGAGGTGACATAAAAGTCACTGAAGTCTTCAGAGTCGTTTTTAAATGCTGCATTTTCGTCTTCGTCTCAAACATTGAAAACTGAATTACATTTTTTTCAGTAACAGTTATAGTTTTATTATTGGTTTTTTGCTTATATCACGAAAACAGTTACTCCTATCAAATTTTATCTTTCTTTCAAAATTAAAGCTGATAAAATTTCCAACAAAATAGTTATTTGCATTTTTCTTGTAGGACCAACTATAAGCGAGGTATAGAGTTGGATATAAATAATATTTAACAAAAATTTGCTTTAAAATAAAATGTTCGAAAAACTGAAATTAAACTAAATTAATTGTGTCTAATACTTTAATAGAGGGAAAAGGAGAAGACATAAAAGTCACTAAAGGTTTCAGAGTCGTCTTTAGTCGTCATAATAATAACAATAACATTAATAATAATAATACTAATAGAACTAAATTTGCTTATATCCAAACGCTTAATTAAGGTAATAGTTTTTTGGTTTCTTGCTTATATCTCGAAAACAGTTACTCCTATCAATTTTTGTCGTTTTACTAAAACTAAAGCTGATAAAATTTCCTACAAAATAGTTATTTGCATTTTTCATGTAGGACTAACCATAAGCGAGATATAAGTTTGAAAATAATTAATATTTAAAAAAAAAGTGCTTTTACAGAAAATGTATTGTGATTTAAAATACACTTAATTTATTGGGTCCAATACTTTATTAGAAGAAAAAGGAGGTGACATAAAAGTCACTGAAGTCTTCAGAGTCGTTTTTAGTCGTCATGTTAATAACAATAACTTTAATAATAATAATACTAATAGTACTAAATTTGCTTATATGCAAGCGCTTAATTAGGGTAACATGTTTCTTGGATTCTTGCTTATATCTCGAAAACAGTTACTCCTATCAATTTTTGTTTTTTTACTAAAACTAAAGCTGATAAAGTTTCCTACAAAATAGTTATTTGCATTTTTCATGTAGAACTAACCATACGCAAGATATAAGTTTGAAAATAATTAATATTTAAAAAAAAGTGCTTTAACAGAAAATGTCTTGTGATTTAAAATACACTTAATTTATTGGGTCCAATACTTTATTAGAAGAAAAAGGAGGTGACATAAAAGTCACTGAAGTCTTCAGAGTCGTTTTTAAATGCTGCATTTTCGTCTTCGTCTCAAACATTGAAAACTGAATTACATTTTTTTCAGTAACAGTTATAGTTTTATTATTGGTTTTTTGCTTATATCACGAAAACAGTTACTCCTATCAAATTTTATCTTTCTTTCAAAATTAAAGCTGATAAAATTTCCAACAAAATAGTTATTTGCATTTTTCTTGTAGGACCAACCATAAGCGAGTTATAGAGTTGGATATAAATAATATTTAACAAAAATTTGCATTAAAATAAAATGTTTGAAAAACTGAAATTAAACTAAATTAATTGTGTCTAACACCTTAGTAGAGGAAAAAGAAGAAGACATAAAAGTCACTAAAGGTTTCAGGGTCGTCTTTAGTCGTCATATTAATAACAATAACATTAATAATAATAATACTAATAGTACTAAATTTGCTTATATGCAAGCGCTTAATTAGGGTAACATGTTTCTTGGATTCTTGCTTATATCTCGAAAACAGTTACTCCTATCAATTTTTGTCGTTTTACTAAAACTAAAGCTGATAAAATTTCCTACAAAATAGTTATTTGCATTTTTCATGTAGAACTAACCATACGCAAGATATAAGTTTGAAAATAATTAATATTTAAAAAAAAGTGCTTTAACAGAAAATGTCTTGTGATTTAAAATACACTTAATTTATTGGGTCCAATACTTTATTAGAAGAAAAAGGAGGTGACATAAAAGTCACTGAAGTCTTCAGAGTCGTTTTTAAATGCTGCATTTTCGTCTTCGTCTCAAACATTGGAAACTGAATTACATTTTTGTTCAGTAACTGTAACAGTTTTCACTTTGGTTTTTTGCTTATATCTCCAAAACAGTTACTTCTATTAATTTTTATCTTTCTTTCAAAATTAAAGCTGATAAAATTTCCTACAAAATAGTTATTTGCATTTTTCATGTAGGACTAACCATAAGCGAGATATAAGTTTGAAAATAATTAATATTTAAAAAAAAAAGTGCTTTAACAGAAAATGTCTTGTGATTTAAAATACACTTAATTTATTGGGTCCAATACTTTATTAGAAGAAAAAGGAGGTGACATAAAATTTACTGAAGTCTTCAGAGTCGTTTTTAGTCGTCATGTTAATAACAATAACTTTAATAATAATAATGCTAATAGTACTAAATTTGCTTATATGCAAGCGCTTAATTAAGGTAACATGTTTTATGGATTCTTGCTTATATCTCGAAAACAGTTACTCCTATCAATTTTTGTCTTTTTACTAAAACTAAAGCTGATAAAATTTCCTACAAAATAGTTATTTGCATTTTTCATGTAGGACTAACCATAAGCGAGATATAAGTTGAAAATAATTAATATTTAAAAAAAAGTGCTTTAACAGAAAATGTCTTGTGATTTAAAATACACTTAATTTATTGGGTCTAATACTTTATTAGAAGAAAAAGGAGGTGACATAAAAGTCACTTAAGTTTTCAGAGTCGTTTTTAAATGCTGCATTTTCGACTTCGTCTCATACATTGAAAACTGAGTTACATTTTTTTCAGTAACAGTTACAGTTTTCTTATTGGTTTTTTGCTTATATCACGAAAACAGTTACTCCTATCAAATTTTATCTTTCTTTCAAAATTAAAGCTGATAAAATTTCCAACAAAATAGTTATTTGCATTTTTCTTGAATGACCAACCATAAGCGAGGTATAGAGTTGGATATAAATAATATTTAACAAAAATTTGCTTCAAAATAAAATGTTCGAAAAACTGAAATTAAACTAAATTAATTGTGTCTAATACTTTAGTAGAGGAAAAAGGAGAAGACATAAAAGTCACTAAAGGTTTCAGAGTCGTCTTTAGTCGTCATATTAATAACAATAACATTAATAATAATAATACTAATAGTACTAAATTTGCTTATATGCAAGCGCTTAATTAAGGTAACAGGTTTTTGGTTTTTTGCTTATATCTCGAAAACAGTTACTCCTATCAATTTTTACCTTTTCACCAAAATTAAAGCTGATAAAATTTCCTACAAAATAGTTATTTGCATTTTTCATGTAGAACTAACTATAAGCGAGATATAAGTTTGAAAATAATTAATATTTAAAAAAAAAAAAGTGCTTTAACAGAAAATGTCTTGTGATTTAAAATACACTTAATTTATTGGGTCCAATACTTTATTAGAAGAAAAAGGAGGTGACATAAAAATCACTGAAGTCTTCAGAGTCGTTTTTAAATGCTGAATTTTCGTCTTCGTCTCAAACATTGAAAACTGAATTACATTTTTGTTCAGTAACTGTAACAGTTTTCACTTTGGTTTTTTGCTTATATCTCGAAAACAGTTACTCCTATTAATTTTTATTTTTCTTTCAAAATTAAAGCTGATAAAATTTCCTACAAAATAGTTATTTGCATTTTTCATGTAGGACTAACCATAAGCGAGATATAAGTTTGAAAATAATTAATAATTAAAAAAAATGTGCTTTAACAGAAAATGTCTTGTGATTTAAAATACACTTAATTTATTGGGTCCAATACTTTATTAGAAGAAAAAGGAGGTGACATAAAATTCACTGAAGTCTTCCGAGTCGTTTTTAGTCGTCATGTTAATAACAATAACTTTAATAATAATAATGCTAATAGTACTAAATTTGCTTATATGCAAGCGCTTAATTAAGGTAACATGTTTTATGGATTCTTGCTTATATCTCGAAAACAGTTACTCCTATCAATTTTTGTCTTTTTACTAGAACTAAAGCTGATAAAATTTCCTACAAAATAGTTATTTGCATTTTTCATGTAGGACTAACCATAAGCGAGATATAAGTTTGAAAATAATTAATATTTAAAAAAAACGTGCTTTAACAGAAAATGTCTTGTGATTTAAAATACACTTAATTTATTGGGTCCAATACTTTATTAGAAGAAAAAGGAGGTGACATAAAAGTCACTTAAGTCTTCAGAGTCGTTTTTAAATGCTGCATTTTCGTCTTCGTCTCTAACATTGAAAACTGAGTTACATTTTTTTCAGTAACAGTTACAGTTTTCTTATTGGTTTTTTGCTTATATCACGAAAACAGTTATTCCTATCAAATTTTATCTTTCTTTCAAAATTAAAGCTGATAAAATTTCCAACAAAATAGTTATTTGCTTTTTTCTTGAATGACCAACCATAAGCGAGGTATAGAGTTGGATATAAATAATATTTAACAAAAATTTGCTTCAAAATAAAATGTTCGAAAAACTGAAATTAAACTAAATTAATTGTGTCTAATACTTTAGTAGAGGAAAAAGGAGAAGACATAAAAGTCACTAAAGGTTTTAGAGTCGTCTTTAGTCGTCATATTAATAACAATAACATTAATAATAATACTAATAGTGCTAAATTTGCTTATATAAAAGCGCTTAATTAAGGTAACAGGTTTTTGGTTTTTTGCTTATATCTCGAAAACAGTTACTCCTATCAATTTTTAACTTTTTACTAAAATTAAAGCTGATAAAATTTCCTACAAAATAGTTTTTGGCATTTTTCTTGTAGGACCAACAATAAGCGATTTATAGAGTTGGATATAAATAATATTTAACAAAAATTTGCTTTAAAATAAGATGTCTGAAAAATTGAAATTAAACTAAATTAATTGTGTCTAACACTTTAGTAGAGGAAAAAGGAGAAGACACAAAAATCACTAAAGGTTTCAGAGTCGTCTATAGTCGTTATATTAATAACAATAACATTAATAATAATAATACTAATAGTGCTAAATTTGCTTATATGAAAGCGCTTAATTAAGGTAACAGGTTTTTGGTTTTTTGCTTATATCTCGAAAACAGTTACTTCTATCAATTTTTGTTTTTCTTTCAAAATTAAAGCTGATAAAATTTCCTACAAAATAATTATTTGCATTTTTTTTGTAAGACAAAACATAAGCGAGTTATAGAGTTGGAAATAAATAATCTTTAACAAAAATTTGCTTTAAAATAAAATGTTTGAAAAACCGAAATTAAACTAAATTAATTGGGTATAACACTTTAGTAGTGGAAAAAGGAGAAGACCTAAAAGTCACCAAAGTCTTCAGAGTCGTTTTTAGTCGTCATATTAATAACAATAACATTAATAAAAATAATACTAATAGTACTAAATTTGCTTATATGCAAGCGCTTAATTAAGGTAACGGTTTTTTGGTTTTTTGCTTATATCTCGAAAACAGTTACTTCTATCAATTTTTATCTTTTTACCAAAATTAAAGCTGATAAAATTTCCCACAAAATAGTTAATTGCATTTTTCATGTAGGACTAACCATAAGCAAGATAAAAGTTTGAAAATAATTAATAATTAAAAAAAATGTGCTTTAACAGAAAATGTCTAGTGATTTAAAATACACTTAATTTATTGGGTCCAATACTTTATTTGAAGAAGAAGGAAGTGACAGAAAGGTCACTGAAGTCTTTAGAGTCGTTTGTAAAAGCTGCATTTTCGTCTTCGTCTCAAACATTGAAAACTGAATTACATTTTTGTTCAGTAACTGTAACAGTTTTCACTTTGGTTTTTTGCTTATATCTCGAAAACAGTTACTCCTATCAATTTTTGTTTTTCTTTCAAAATTAAAGCTTCAAAACATAAGCGAGTTATAGAGTTGGAAATAAATAATCTTTAACAAAAATTTGCTTTAAAATAAAATGTTTGAAAAACCGAAATTAAACTAAATTAATTGGGTATAACACTTTAGTAGTGGAAAAAGGAGAAGACATAAAAGTCACCAAAGTCTTCAGAGTCGTTTTTAGTCGTCATATTAATAACAATAACATTAATAAAAATAATACTAATAGTACTAAATTTGCTTATATGCAAGCGCTTAATTAAGGTAACGGTTTTTTGGTTTTTTGCTTATATCTCGAAAACAGTTACTTCTATCAATTTTTATCTTTTTACCAAAATTAAAGCTGATAAAATTTCCCACAAAATAGTTAATTGCATTTTTTATGTAGGACTAACCATAAGCAAGATAAAAGTTTGAAAATAATTAATAATTAAAAAAAATGTGCATTAACAGAAAATGTCTAGTGATTTAAAATACACTTAATGTATTGGGTCCAATACTTTATTAGAAGAAGAAGGAAGTGTCAGAAAGGTCACTGAAGTCATTAGAGTCGTTTGTAAAAGCTGCATTTTCGTCTTCGTCTCAAACATTGAAAACTGAATTACATTTTTGTTCAGTAACTGTAACAGTTTTCACTTTGGTTTTTTGCTTATATCTCGAAAACAGTTACTCCTATCAATTTTTGTTTTTCTTTCAAAAGTAAAGCTGATAAAATTTCCTACAAAATAATTATTTGCATTTTTTTTGTAAGACAAAACATAAGCGAGTTATAGAGTTGGAAATAAATAATCTTTAACAAAAATTTGCTTTAAAATAAAATGTTTGAAAAACCGAAATTAAACTAAATTAATTGGGTATAACACTTTAGTAGTGGAAAAAGAGAAGACATAAAAGTCACCAAAGTCTTCAGAGTCGTTTTTAGTCGTCATATTAATAACAATAACATTAATAAAAATAATACTAATAGTACTAAATTTGCTTATATGCAAGCGCTTAATTAAGGTAACGGTTTTTTGGTTTTTTGCTTATATCTCGAAAACAGTTACTTCTATCAATTTTTATTTTTTTACCAAAATTAAAGCTGATAAAATTTCCCACAAAATAGTTAATTGCATTTTTCATGTAGGACTAACCATAAGCAAGATAAAAGTTTGAAAATAATTAATAATTAAAAAAAATGTGCTTTAACAGAAAATGTCTAGTGATTTAAAATACACTTAATTTATTGGGTCCAATACTTTATTAGAAGAAGAAGGAAGTGACAGAAAGGTCACTGAAGTCTTTAGAGTCGTTTGTAAAATCTGCATTTTCGTCTTCGTCTCAAACATTGAAAACTGAATTACATTTTTGTTCAGTAACTGTAACAGTTTTCACTTTGGTTTTTTGCTTATATCTCGAAAACAGTTACTCCTATCAATTTTTGTTTTTCTTTCAAAATTAAAGCTGATAAAATTTCCTACAAAATAGTTATTTGCATTTTTAATAATAATAATAATAATAATAAGCCTTTATTTACTACAGGAATCCCATTTACAGTAAATATATACAAAAACTTAGAACTACACTAATACTATACTAATGATATAGACGAAACAATCTTCCGCCACGAATCATAGTTGATATCACCGTCTTTACATACATTATTAAATAGGGTAGTCATTAATACGATAGGAGACTTATCAGCTACATTGGTCCTTCTCGCTATAGGATAAAATGTCATGGCTTGTCTGGAGTTTAAACGTGGAACAGCAAAATTTAACATATTTAATAGCCAAGAACAGTCGATGTTATTATTAATTAAATTATACAGAAATTTAATTATAATACAAATACGGCGAAACTGTAAAGATTGGAGACCGAATCTATTCAAAAGCAAGTTCTGGTCATAGCCCCTTATAGGATAATTTTCTTGTAGGGCCAACCATAAGCGAGTTATAGTGTTGGATATAAATAATCTTTAACAAAAATTTGCTTTAAAATAAAATGTTTGAAAAACTGAAATTAAACTAAATTAATTGGGTCTAACACTTTAGTAGAGGAAAAAGAGGAGACATAAAAGTCACTAAAGTCTTCAGAGTCGTCTTTAGTCGTCATATTAATAACAATAACATTAATAGTAATAATACTAATAGTACTAAATTTGCTTATATGCAAGCGCTTAATTAAGGTAATAGTTTTTTGTTTTTTTGCTTATATCTCGAAAACAGTTACTCCTATCATTTTTTATCTTTTCACCAAAATTAAAGCTGATAAAATTTCCTTCAAAATAGTTATTTGCATTTTTCATGTAGAACTAACCATAAGCGAGATATAAGTTTGAAAATATTTAATAATTAAAAAAATGTGCTTTAACAGAAAATGTCTTGTGATTTAAAACACACTTAATTTATTGGGTCCAATACTTTATTAGAAGAAAAAGGAGGTGACATAAAAATCACTGAAGTGTTCAGAGTCGTTTTTAAATGCTGAATTTTCGTCTTCGTCTCAAACTGAATTACATTTTTGTTCAGTAACTGTAACAGTTGTCACTTTGGTTTTTTGCTTATACCTCAAAAACAGTTACTCCTATCAATTTTTATCTTTTTACTAAAATTAAAGCTGATAAAATTTCCTACAAAATAGTTATTTGCATTTTTTATGTAGGACTAACCATAAGCGAGATATAAGTTTGAAAATAATTAATATTTAAAAAAAAAGTGCTTTAACAGAAAATGTCTTGTGATTTAAAATACACTTAATTTATTGGGTCCAATACTTTATTAGAAGAAAAAGGAGGTGACATAAAATTCACTGAAGTCTTCAGAGTCGTTTTTAGTCATCATGTTAATAACAATAACTTTAATAATAATAATGCTAATAGTACTAAATTTGCTTATATGCAAGCGCTTAATTAAGGTAACATGTTTTATGGATTCTTGCTTATATCTCGAAAACAGTTACTCCTATAATTTTTGTCTTTTTACTAAAACTAAAGCTGATAAAATTTCTTACAAAATAGTTATTTGCATTTTTCATGAAGGACTAACCATAAGCGAGATATAAGTTTGAAAATAATTAATATTTAAAAAAAAGTGCTTTAACAGAAAATGTCTTGTGATTTAAAATACACTTAATTTATTGCGTCCAATACTTTATTAGAAGAAAAAGGAGGTGACATAAAAGTCACTTAAGTTTTCAGGGTCGTTTTTAAATGCTGCATTTTCGTCTTCGTCTTAAACATTGAAAACTGAGTTAAATTTTTTTCAGTAACAGTTACAGTTTTCTTATTGGTTTTTTGCTTATATCACGAAAACAGTTACTCCTATCAAATTTTATCTTTCTTTCAAAATTAAAGCTGATAAAATTTCCAACAAAACAGTTATTTGCATTTTTCTTGAATGACTAATCATAAGCGAGGTATAGAGTTGGATATAAATAATATTTAACAAAAATTTGCTTCAAAATAAAATGTTCGAAAAACTGAAATTAAACTAAATTAATTGTGTCTAATACTTTAGTAGAGGAAAAAGGAGAAGACATAAAAGTCACTAAAGGTTTCAGAGTCGTCTTTAGTCGTCATATTAATAACAATAACATTAATAATAATAATACTAATAGAACTAAATTTGCTTATATGCAAACGCTTAATTAAGGTAACAGTTTTTTGGTTTCTTGCTTATATCTCGAAAACAGTTACTCCTATCAATTTTTAACTTTTTACTAAAATTAAAGCTGATAAAATTTCCTACAAAATAGTTATTTGCATTTTTCATGTAGGACTAACCATAAGCGAGATATAAGTTTGAAAATAATTAATATTTAAAAAAAAGTGCTTTAACAGAAAATGTCTTGTGATTTAAAATACACTTAATTTATTGGGTCCAATACTTTATTAGAAGAAAAAGGAGGTGACATAAAAGTCACTGAAGTCTTCAGAGTCGTTTTTAGTCGTCATGTTAATAACAATAACTTTAATAATAATAATGCTAATAGTACTAAATTTGCTTATATGCAAGCGCTTAATTAAGGTAACATGTTTTATGGATTCTTGCTTATATCTCGAAAACAGTTACTCCTATCAATTTTTGTCTTTTTACTAAAACTAAAGCTGATAAAATTTCCTACAAAATAGTTATTTGCATTTTTCATGTAGGACTAACCATAAGCGAGATATAAGTTTGAAAATAATTAATATTTAAAAAAAAGTGCTTTAACAGAAAATATCTTGTGATTTAAAATACACTTAATTTATTGGGTCCAATACTTTATTAGAAGAAAAAGGAGGTGACATAAAAGTTACTTAAGTCTTCAGAGTCGTTTTTAAATGCTGCATTTTTGTCTTCGTCTCAAACATTGAAAACTGAGTTACATTTTTTTCAGTAACAGTTACAGTTTTCTTATTGGTTTTTTGCTTATATCACGAAAACAGTTACTCCTATCAAATTTTATCTTTCTTTCAAAATTAAAGCTGATAAAATTTCCAACAAAATAGTTATTTGCATTTTTCTTGAATGAGCAACCATAAGCGAGGTATAGAGTTGGATATAAATAATATTTAACAAAAATTTGCTTCAAAATAAAATGTTCGAAAAACTGAAATTAAACTAAATTAATTGTGTCTAATACTTTAGTAGAGGAAAAAGGAGAAGACATAAAAGTCACTAAAGGTTTCAGAGTCGTCTTTAGTCGTCATATTAATAACAATAACATTAATAATAATAATACTAATAGTACTAAATTTGCTTATATGCAAGCGCTTAATTAAGGTAACAGGTTTTTGGTTTTTTGCTTATATCTCGAAAACAGTTACTCCTATCAATTTTTACCTTTTCACCAAAATTAAAGCTGATAAAATTTCCTACAAAATAGTTATTTGCATTTTTCATGTAGAACTAACCATAAGCGAGATATAAGTTTGAAAATAATTCATAATTAAAAAAAAATGTGCTTTAACAGATAATGTCTTGTGATTTAAAATACACTTAATTTATTGGGTCTAATACTTTATTAGAAGAAGAAGGAGGTGACATAAAAATCACTGAAGTCTTCAGAGTCGTTTTTAAATGCTGAATTTTCGTCTTCGTCTCAAACATTAAAACTGAATTACATTTTTGTTCAGTAACTGTAACAGTTGTCACTTTGGTTTTTTGCTTAAATCTCAAAAACAGTTACTCCTATCAAATTTTATTTTTTTTCAAAATTAAAGCTGATAAAATTTCCTACAAAATAGTTATTTGCATTTTTCATGTAGAACTAACCATAAGCGAGATATTAGTTTGAAAATAATTAATATTTAAAAAAAAAGTGCTTTAACAGAAAATGTCTTGTGATTAAAAATACACTTAATTAATTGGGTCAAATACTTTATTAGAAGAAAAAGGAGGTGACAGTAAATGCTGCATTTTCGTCTTCGTCTCAAACATTGAAAACTGAATTACATTTTTGTTCAGTAACAGTTACAGTTTTCACTTTGGTTTTTTGCTTATATCTCAAAAACAGTTACTCGTATCAAATTTTATCTTTTTTTCAAAATTAAAGCTGATAAAATTTCCAACAAGTTATAGAGTTGGATATAAATAATCTTTAACAAAAATTTGCTTTAAAATAAAAGGTTTGAAAAAGTGAAATTAAACTAAATTAATTGTGTCTAACACTTTAGTAGAGGAAAAAGGAGAAGACATAAAAGTCACTAAAGTTTTCAGAGTCGTCTTTAGTCGTCATATTAATAACAATAACATTAATAATAACAATACTAGTAGTACTAAATTTGCTTATATGCAAGCGCTTAATTAAGGTAACAGTTTTTTTGTTATATGCTTATATCTCGAAAACAGTTACTTCTATCAATTTTTATCTTTTTACCAAAATTAAAGCTTTTTAATGAACATTAAGCTTTTTTATGATCATTAGTTTTTACATGTAAATTTCATATCAGAGGCGTACGCTTCTAGAATTGCTGATAATAATTATTATTCTATCCTCTGTTCCTTTTGTGTCCTTTCCGTGGCCTACCTGTGCTTGTTTTTTTATTTTGAGTCACTACGAACGGCCGCGTAGTGTGAAGCGTGTGTCCTTGTCTTTATTCCCTTGCCTGATTGTATTTATCAACTCACTCATAATGAGTGTCTGCTATAAATGCAAAAGTAGCGTCGTGAATTCTATCGCTTGCTTAAATTGCAAAAAAGCGTATCACCCCAGTTGCTTAAGAGCCTTTAAAAACTATTCTGCGATTGGTCAAGATCTGACATCAATAAGTGCATGCCCTTGTTGCGATAAATTAAAATCTTTACAAAATCCCACTTCTCCGACTCTAAATATCTCTACTAATACTATATTTGAAGACCTTGGTATCCTAAAGCAAGAAACCGACTTAATAAAAAAAACTCTTGATGATTTAAAAACGTTTATAACTGAATCACCGACTACTGTTTGTACTTTTGATAAAATAGATGAATATGTACGCAAAAGTTTTGATGATCTTGAAAGCAAATTAATTTCTTTGTTAAAGGATACCCTTAATCGTGAAATTGAGAAATTAAAAAATTCAATAAAAAACGAAGTAATAGCAGAAATCTCTACTAATTTGAACCGTACCAATGATAATATTAAAACTGCCAACTTTTCTGATTTAACTTTGAAATCTACAAATTCAAAGAATGTAAGTACCCAGTCCGTGTCTAAGACGAACAGATATAAAGTTCGTATATTTGCTGATCAAAAAGGACGTCATTGTATAGACTTATTAGAAACTTATATTCCAGTTAGCAAATATGTGATCCAATCCGTAGTAAAACCTTATTCCTCGTTACAAGAGCTTCTTAAAACTGAAAACAACAACGAGCAACTTGGCAATAATGATTTTGTTGTAATATACGCTGGAAATCATGAAGCACAAAAAGGAAAAATCCCTGATGAAAATACTCTAAATGAACTTATCAATCATAAATTTTTAAATACTAATATCATTCTTATCGGCTGACCATATTTTGTTAATCGTCCTATTTTGAATTATTTTGTTTATGAATTGAATTGTAATTTTTATAATGTGGCTAAAAATAATAAGAACATATATTACTTAGACTCAAACGATAAAATTTTTGATCAATTCAAGACGGATAACTTTGTAATAAATAAAGCTGTTAAAAGGTGCATTATAAAAAACCTGGGCGACCTAATCACTGAGTGCCAAGACCATACAAATAGATCTGCAGTTGAACAAAATCCAGTAGCAACGTTTCTTAACACATCTCTGCCATCAGTTGATAAATCTGACTCTCAGTCTTTTTAAATCGCATCGTCTGTTTACAGCCCTCACATTCTAAAATATCTATATCAATCAATAAAAAAACTGTCAATAGTTTTCATGGCATCTACCAAAATGTTAGGGGATTAAAATCAAAATCAGTTACATTTTTTAATTCATTTTTATCTACGTCTGATGAATTTGATTTAATTGTTATTACTGAGTCTTGGTTAGATGACACCGTCTTGGATGGTGAATTGTTTTCTGATAATTATTATGTTTTTCGTCGGGACAGAGATCTCCGCCACCTGGGTATCCATAGAGGTGGTGGTGTGCTTATAGCAGTTAATAACAAATATAACTGTCGTCAACTCGATATATCTAATATTAGTCCTAGAAGTTCTCCTGCTATTGATCTGGTTGCAATAAAAATAACTGTAACAAGTTATCAACATCTCTTCGTGTTTGTAGTCTACATTCCTCCTTCTATGTCCTTTAGTGATTTTGACAATTTTTTTGATCTTTTTAATAATTTTGACGAGACTAATAATGACAATGTTTTATTCTTAGGAGACTTTAACACTCCTTTATTCAGTGGATTTTCAAAAAACAATTTTAATATTTCTCTCAAACACTTCGCTTCTTTTCATAATTTTAATCAATTTAATAACATACGTAATAATAGGAATAATATATTGGATCTCATCTTTTCCAACATGGACTGTGCCGTTAGCAAGTCCTCTTTCTCGTTTGTTCCTGAAGATCCTTTCCATCCGAGTTTGGAGTTTACCCTCGATATTGTAGCAAAAACTCCTGATAAATTCTATATGAATAGGGACCACGTCGCATTTAATTTTAAAAAAGGAAATATTGATTGTCTATACACTACTTTACAGGTAGTTGATTGGTCCGAACTGGAGAAGTTTAGCGATGTGAATGAGGCATGTCGAGTTTTTTATGAAACCCTCTACAATTGTTTTGAGTTATCTGTTCCAAAACTATTTTGTCGAAAAAACTACCGCACATTTCCTACTTGGTTCAACACTGACATTATCAATTGTCTACGTCGTAAATCTAACATTTTAAAGAAATATCGTCGAACTAAAAATATGCATTTCTATGAGGAGTTTAAGAAACTTCGATCTCTTTCAAAATCCCTAATAACTACTGCCTATTCTCAATACATCGGCCACATGGAAAACACTATCTCCAAAGATCCAAAGAAATTCTGGTCTTTTGTTCAAGCTAAAAAGCGTAACTCTAGAATTCCGGGTGTGTTGTATCATAATGGTAATGCAATATCAAATCTTAATGATATAGTAAACAGTTTCGCTAAATTCTTCAAAAGTGTTTTTTCTGACATGACATTGACTTCAGATAGTCCCTCGATGATGACGAATCTAAATAGTTTTATTACTGTAAACGAGATTAATGAGCATGAAATAATCCGGGTATTAAAGCGATCTAAAGACACACTTACTGCTAATTGTGATGGTATCCCCAGCTTTTTATTAAGGGATTGTGCACATATTTTTTCTAAACCACTCGTATACATTTTTAATTTAATATTGCAAACTTCGACGTTTCCTAACATATGGAAAATAGCACACGTTTGTCCTGTCTTCAAAACGGGTGATATAACACAAATTCAAAACTACAGGCCAATTTCAATCTTGTGTAATTTCTCGAAAGTTTTTGAGTCAATTATTTACGACCGCATCTACTCTTCTGTAAAAAGATTTATATCACCTTCGCAGCATGGATTTGTTGAAAAAAGATCAACTGTTACAAATCTAGCCTGTTTTACTCAGTTCATATCTGACGCTTTGGACAGAAAAGGTCAAGTTGATGTCATTTATATGGACTTCAAAAAAGCATTTGATCAAATTGATCATCATCTGTTATTGTTAAAACTTGATCAGTATGGTTTCTCCGGTTCTTTGCTATCCCTAATAAAATCTTATCTTGCTAATCGAGAGCAAAGGGTTAAATATCGTAACTACATTTCGGATAGTTACGTTGCAACTTCGGGTGTGCCGCAAGGTTCCAATCTTGGACCCTTATTATTTTTGCTTTTCATTAATGATATATGTGGTTCTTTATCAACATGCGCTAAACTTCTCTTTGCCGATGATCTTAAAATTTACACAGAAATAAAATCTATAGAGGACTGCCTCACTTTACAGAACAATATTAACGCAGTAGTGAAATGGTGTAATGAAAATCGCCTTTATCTAAACCCATCCAAATGTAACGTTATGTCTTACACTAAAAAGCGCGAATTCCTTGAATTTGTATATGATATTTCGTCCGTAACACTGCATCGTACCTTTATTATTAAAGATTTGGGAGTTATTTTCGATACTGAACTCGCATTCAGTGAGCATATTAGGGATGTTACGGCTAGAGCGATTAAGTCATATGGATTCATCTATAGAAATTGTCGAGATTTTAAGAACTTATCAGTTATGAAGACCCTATTCTTCTCGTTAGTTAGAAGCAAACTGGAATACGGCGCACTTATTTGGCACCCGATTTATAAAATCCATATAGATCAACTCGAATACATACAGCGACGATTCCTGAAATTCCTAGTTTTTATAATAGATGGAAATTAACCTATAAGGGGCTATGACCAGAACTTGCTTTTGAATAGATTCGGTCTCCAATCTTTACAGTTTCGCCGAATTTGTATTATAATTAAATTTCTGTATAATTTAATTAATAATAACATCGACTGTTCTTGGCTATTAAATATGTTAAATTTTGCTGTTCCACGTTTAAACTCCAGACAAGCCATGACATTTTATCTTATAGCGAGAAGGACCAATGTAGCTGATAAGTCTCCTATCGTATTAATGACTACCCTATTTAATAATGTATGTGAAGACGGTGATATCAACTATGATTCGTGGCGGAAGATTGTTTCGTCTTTATCATTAGAATAGTATTAGTGTAGTTCTAAGTTTTTGTATATATTTACTGTAAATGGGTTTCCTGTAGTAAATAAAGGCTTATTATTATTATTATTATTATTATTATTAAAGCTGATAAAAGTATCTACAGAATAGTTAATTGCAATTTTCATGTAGGACTAACCATAAGTTAGATATAAGTTTGAAAATAATTAATATTTAAATAAAAAGTGCTTTAACAGAAAATGTCTTCTGATTTAAAATACACTTAATTTATTAGGCCCAACACTTTTATAGAGGAAATAGGAGGAGACATAAAACCACTGAAGCTTTCAGAGTCATTTTTAAATACTCAAACATTGAAAACTGAATAACATTTTTGTTCAGTAACAGTTATAGTTTTCTTATTGGTTTTTTGCTTATATCTCGAAATCAGTTACTCCTATCAATTTTTAACTTTTTTCCAAAATTAAAGCTGATCAAATTTCCTACAAAATAGTTATTTGCATTTTTCTTGTAGGGCCAACCATATGCGAGTTATAGAGTTGGATATAAATAATCTTTATCAAAAATTTGCTTTAAAATAAAATGTTTGAAAAACTGAAATTAAACTAAATTAATTGTGTCTAATACTTTAGTAGAGGAAAAAGGAGAAGACATAAAAGTCACTAAAAGTTTCAGAGTCGAATTTAGTCGTCATATTAATAACAATAACATTAATAATAATAATACTAATAGAACAAAATTTGCTTATATGCAAACGCTTAATTAAGGTAACAGTTTTTTGTTTTTTTGCTTATATCTCAAAAACAGTTACTCCTATCATTTTTTATCTTTTCACAAAAATTAAATCTGATAAAATTTCCTTCAAAATAGTTATTTGCATTTTTTATGTAGAACTAACCATAAGCGAGATATAAGTTTGAAAATAATTAATAATTAAAAAAAATGTGCTTTAACAGGAAATGTCTTGTGATTTAAAACACACTTAATTTATTGGGTCCAATACTTTATTAGAAGAAAAAGGAGGTGACATAAAAATCACTGAAGTCTTCAGGGTCGTTTTTAAATGCTGAATTTTCGTCTTCGTCTCAAACATTAAAACTGAATTACATTTTTGTTCAGTAACTGTAACAGTTGTCACTTTGGTTTTTTGCTTATACCTCAAAAACAGTTATTCCTATCAATTTTTATCTTTTTACTAAAATTAAAGCTGATAAAATTTCCAACAAAATAGTTATTTGCATTTTTCATGTAGAACTAACCATAAGCGAGATATAAGTTTGAAAATAATTCATAATTAAAAAAATGTGCTTTAACAGAAAATGTCTTGTGATTTAAAACACACTTAATTTATTGGGTCCAATACTTTATTAGAAGAAAAAGGAGGTGACATAAAAATTACTGAAGTATTCAGAGTCGTTTTTAAATGCTGAATTTTCGTCTTCGTCTCAAACATTAAAACTGAATTACATTTTTGTTCAGTAACTGTAACAGTTGTCACTTTGGTTTTTTGCTTATATCTCAAAAACAGTTACTCCTATCAAATTTTATCTTTTTTTCAAAATTAAAGCTGATAAAATTTCCTACAAAATAGTTATTTGCATTTTTCTTGTAGGACCAACTATAAGCGAGTTATAGAGTTGGATATAAATAATCTTTAACAAAAATTTGCTTTAAAATAAAATGTTTGAAAAACTGAAATTAAACTAAATTAATTGTGTCTAACACTTTAGTAGAGGAAAAAGAAGGAGACATAAAAGTCACTAAAGTTTTCAGAGTCGTCTTTAGTCGTCATATTAATAACAATAACATTAATAATAACAGTACTAGTAGTACTAAATTTGCTTATATGCAAGCGCTTAATTAAGGTAACAGTTTTTTGGTTTCTTGCTTATATCTCAAAAACAGTTACTCCTATCAATTTTTATCTTTTTACCAAAATTAAAGCTGATAAAATTTCCTACGAAATAGTTAATTGCATTTTTCATGTAGGACTAACCATAAGCGAGATAAAAGTTTGAAAATAATTAATAATTAAAAAAAATGTGCTTTAACAGAAAATGTCTTGTGATTTAAAACACACTTAATTTATTGGGTCCAATACTTTATTAGAAGATAAAGGAGGTGACATAAAAATCACTGAAGTCTTCAGGGTCGTTTTTAAATGCTGAATTTTCGTCTTCGTCTCAAACATTAAAACTGAATTACATTTTTGTTCAGTAACTGTAACAGTTGTCACTTTGGTTTTTTGCTTATACCTCAAAAACAGTTATTCCTATCAATTTTTATCTTTTTACTAAAATTAAAGCTGATAAAATTTCCAACAAAATAGTTATTTGCATTTTTCATGTAGAACTAACCATAAGCGAGATATAAGTTTGAAAATAATTCATAATTAAAAAAATGTGCTTTAACAGAAAATGTCTTGTGATTTAAAACACACTTAATTTATTGGGTCCAATACTTTATTAGAAGAAAAAGGAGGTGACATAAAAATTACTGAAGTATTCAGAGTCGTTTTTAAATGCTGCATTTTCGTCTTCGTCTCAAACATTGAAAACTGAATTACATTTTTGTTCAGTAGCAGTTACAGTTTTCTTATTGGTTTTTTGCTTATATCTCGAAAACAGTTACTCCTATCAATTTTTAACTTTTTTCCATAATTAAAGCTGATAAAATTTCCTACAAAATAGTTATTTGCATTTTTCATGTAGAACTAACCATAAGCGAGATATAAGTTTGAAAATAATTAATTATTAAAAAAAATGTGCTTTAACAGAAAATGTCTTGTGATTTGAAACACACAGCATTAAAAACGACTCTGAAGGCTTCAGTGATTTTTATGTCTCCTCATTTTTCCTCTAATAAAGTGTTACACACAATTAATTTAGTTTAATTTCAGTTTTTCAAACATTTTATTTTAAAGCATTAAACACTATTAGTATTATTATTATTATTATAATTAAAAATCGATTATAACTTTTGCATAATATATGTTTTTATACCAGTTTTAAAATGATTGATTGATTTTAGACAATTTCTTGCCTAAAAACACAGATCACAGAAGATCTCTTGCATAGAAATGAGAAAACGCTCATATGGGACAAAATAAGCTTTATTTTTGCTTAGAAAACTAAGCTTAGATTTAGAAGGAAATTCATTACTAAAAGAATTATTATTATTATTATTATTTTTATTATTATTTTTATTATTATTATTATTATTATTATTTTATTACTACTATGATTATTATTGTTATTATTATTATTATTACTATAAGTATTGTTATTAAAAATCGATAATAACTTTTGTATAGTAAATGTTTTTATACCAGTTTCTTTGATGTAAGGTTTCTTGTTTGTAACAATGAATAAACGAAAATAATTGGTTTTAATCCAAACTGTGACATAAATCGTTTTTCAAAGGCGAAATCAGACGTTTTGCCTCTGTTCAGTGAAATTATACTGGTTTCAAAGGATAGAATCGTTTGAAATTAACAGTTCTCGTCAAGACTATAACGCAAATCTTTTGTTTTGTGCTAAAATAAGATTTTTAGTCTGTTTGATATAAGTTTTCTTGTTCAAAGCAAAATATTGTCGAAAATTAACCGTTTTTGTCTAAACTGATACAAAATTCGGTGGTTTGTGTCCGAATTCAAAGTTTTCAGATTCTTTGATGTAAGGTTTGCTGCTTCTAACAAAGAATCAACGAAAATATTTTGTTTTAATACAAACTGCAGTATAAAATGTCTTTATAGCACAAAACATGATGTTTGGTATCTGTTTAATAAAAATTTACTCGTTTGGAATTATTATTGTTATTGTTATTATTATTATTATTATTATTATTATTATTTTAGTTTTTTGGTTTTTTGCTTATATCTCGAAAACAGTTACTCCTATCAATTTTTATCTTTTTACCAAAATTAAAGCTGATAAAATTTTCTACGAAAAAGTTAATTGCATTTTTCATGTAGGACTAACCATAAGCGAGATAAAAGTTTGAAAATAATTAATAATTAAAAAAAAATGTGCTTTAACGGAAAATGTCTTGTGATTTAAAATACACTTAATTTATTGGGTCCAATACTTTATTAGAAGAGAAAGGAGGTGATATAAAAGTCACTGAAGTTTTCAGAGTCGTTTTTAATGCTGAATTTTCATCTTCGTCTCAAACATTGAAAACTGAATTACATTTTTGTTCAGTAACAGTTACAGTTTTCTTATTGGTTTTTTGCTTATATCTTGAAAACCGATACTTCTACCAATTTTTATCTTTCTTTCAAAATTTAAGCTGATAAAATTTTCTACAAAATAGTTATTTGCAATTTTCCTGTAGGTCCAACCATAGGCGAGTTATAGAGTTGGATAAAAATAATTTTTGACAAAAATTCGCGTTAAAATAAAATGTTTGAAAGACTGAAATTAAACTAAATTTATTGGGTCTAACACTTTAGTAGAGGGAAAAGAAGGAGACATAAAAGTCACCAAAGTCTTCAGAGTCGTTTTTAGTCGTCATATTAATAACAATAACATTAATAATAATAATACTAATAGTACTAAATTTGCTTATATGCAAACGCTTAATTAAGGTAACAGTTTTTTGGTTTCTTGCTTATATCTCAAAAACAGTTACTCCTATCAATTTTTATCTTTTTACCAAAATTAAAGCTGATAAAATTTCCTACGAAATAGTTAATTGCATTTTTCATGTAGGACTAACCATAAGCGAGATAAAAGTTTGAAAATAATTAATAATTAAAAAAAATGTGCTTTAACAGAAAATGTCTAGTGATTTAAAATACACTTAATTTATTGGGTCTAATACTTTATTAGAAGAGAAAGGAGGTGACATAAAAGTCACTGAAGTTTTCAGAGTCGTTTTTAAATGCTGCATTTTCGTCTTCGTCTCAAACATTGAAAACTGAATTACATTTTTGTTCAGTAACACTTACAGTTTTCTTATTGGTTTTTTGCTTATATGTCAAAAACAGTTACTCCTATCAAATTTTATCTTCATTTTAAAAGTAAAGCTGATAAAATTTCCAACAAAATAATTATTTGCATTTTTCTTGTAGGACCAACCATAAGCGAGATATAGAGTTGAATATAAATAATATTTAACAAAAAATTGCTTTAAAATAAAATGTTTGAAAAACTGAAATTATACTAAATTAATTGGGTCTAACATTTTAGTAGAGGAAAAAGGAAGAGACATAAAAGTCACTGAAGTCTTTAGAGTCGTTTTTAATTGCTGCTTTTTCGTCTCCGTCTCAAACATTTGTAAACTGAACTACATTTTTGTTCAGTAACAGTTACAGTTTTCATTTGGTTTTTTGCTTATATCTCGAAAACAATTACTCCTATCAATTTTTACCTTTTTTTCATAATTAAAGCTGATAAAATTTCCTACAAAATAGTTATTTGCAATTTTCCTGTAGGATCAACCATAGGCGAGTTATTGAGTTGGATATAAATAATCTTAAAAAAGAATTTGCTTTAAAATAAAATGAGAGGAAAAAGGAGGAGACATAAAAGTCACTAAAGTTTTCAGAGTCGTCTTTAGTCACCATATTAATAAGAATAACATTAATAATAATAATACTAATAGAACTAAATTTGCTTATATGCAAGCGCTTATTTAAGTTAACAGTTTTTTGATTTTTTGCTTATATCTCGAAAACAGTTACTCCTATCAATTTTTATCTTTTTACCAAAATTAAAGCTGATAAAATTTCCTACAAATCGTTATTTGAATTTTTCATGTAAGACTAACCATAAGCGAGATATAAGTTTGAAAATAATTAATAATTAAAAAAAAGAGGAGGTGACATAAAAGTCACTGAAATTTTCGGAGTCGTTTTTAAATGCTGCATTTTCGTCTATGTCTCAAACATTGAAAACTGAATTATATTTTTGTTTAGTAACAGTTACAGTTTTCTTATTGGTTTTTTGCTTATATCTCGAGAACAGTTACTCCTATCACATTTTATCTTAATTTCAAAATTAAAGCTGATAAAATTTCTTACAAAATAGTTATTTGCATTTTTTTTGTATGACCAACCGTAAGCGAGTTATAGAGTTGGATATAAATAATCTTTAACAAAAATTTGCTTTAAAATAAAATGTTTGAAAAACCGAAATTAAACTAAATTAATTGGGTCTAACACTTTAGTAGAGGAAAAAGGGGGAGACATAAAAGTCACCAAAGTCTTCAGAGTCGTTTTTAGTCGTCATATTAATAACAATAACATTAATAACAATAATACCAATAGTACTAAATTTGCTTATATGCAAACGCTTAATTAAGGTAACAGTTTTTTGGTTTTAGCGGCTCAATTTCTGTATTATACCAATTTTTCACGGAATTTAAATTTTTGATTTTTTTTGCTAAAATTTCCGGAGTAATACACATACCTTTAAGAAAGTGAAAAAATTTTTTTAACTTTTTCTATTATAGATTTTTGGATTTATATATGCCTTAACAACCCCTTGGAGTTGTTAAATGTAGAAAAAAAATAATTTGCTTTGATTTTTAGAGTTTTGATTTTTGCAATTTTTGTCGCAGTTTTGGTCGATTCCGGGTACCCGGCACATTTGTCGAGCAATAACTCCGGAACCATTAGAGATAACCCCTTGAAGTGTATTATTGTTGAAAAGCTCTTTAAATTATCTATTTTTTTCAAAAAAGATTATTGTTCTCCGACTAACAGTTTTCGAGCAAATTGCAGATAAAGCAAAAATGGATGCAATTTTAAAAAATTCATAACTAAAGAAATATTGAGAATTTGGTAATTTTTTCGATGCCAGTCGATTTCCTGGATCATTTTGCATAGGCAAGGATCAAAACAGTTCCACTTTTTGGAATAGTTTAGCCGTAAATGAGAAAATAAATAAAGTTAAAAAAAAGTTAACACCCCCCCTTAAAATCGGCCAATTTTTAAAGTGTCTTAAAATCGAATAAAACCCATCCTATCTTATAGATTTTGATGTGCTCTTTACGATGGAAAAAACCGTTTTCTCCTAGCTCTTTTCGTTTGGCCGTAATCGGCGATTGAAAATTGAAAATTTTTTTGCGAGAAATCGATTTGAGTCCTATGCCATTTTGTAGAGTTTTTTATTCCGGTTTCCTTGTTTTTTCCGTTTCTCGATAACTCTAATAGTTTCGCCGTAATTGGGGGTAAAGTATTGAAAAAAAGTGAAAATGACAACGTTTTTTTGCGTTTTTCTCGGAAACTGTAAGACTTTAAGCAACAATTGAAAAACCGCTTGATAGCGCTTAATCTTCTCTATTTTTTCGATTAATCCCGGAGCCGCTCCGGGCAACGGTTCCGGGTACAGAGGCGATCAATGTTTTTCACAAAAAAATTCATAAAAAAAAAATAAAAGTCGTAGAGCATTGCGGTTTGTTCGATTGAATTCTACGGCTCATTCTACATATCATATCAATTTTTCACAAGAATTGAAAATTTAAACTTTTTTTTCCTAAATTTAGGGTAACCATTTGTCCATAGTTAAAAAATTTTATTCAACGGAAAAATTCATAACTTAAAATCTAAAAGTCGTAGAGCAATGCAGTTTGTTCCATTGAATTTAGCGGCTCATTTTCTGTATTATACCAATTTTTCACGAAATTTAAAATTTTGATTTTTTTTTGCTAAAATTTCCTGAGTAACACACTTACCTTTAAGAAAGTGAAAAAAAAAATTTTTTAACTTTTTCTGTTATAGTTTTTTGGACTTACATATGCCTTAACAACCCCCTAGAGTTGTTAAATGTAGAAAAAAATTAGTTGCTTCGATTTTTCGAGTTTTGATTTTCGCAATTTTTGTCGCAGTTTTGGTCGATTCCGGGTACCCGGCACGTTTGCCGAGCAATAGCTCCGGAACTATTAGAGATAACTTCATGAAGTGTTTTATCATTGGAAAGCTTTTTCAATTATCTATTTTTTTCAAAAAAGATTATTGTTCTCCGACTAATAGTTTTCGAGCAAATTGCAGATAAATGCAAAAATAGGTGAAATTTTAAAAAATTCATAACAAAAAAACTATTGAGAATTTGAAAATTTTCTTGATGCCAATCGATTTTCCGGATTATTTTGCATAGGTTCCATTGAATTCAGCGGCTCATTTTCTGTATTATACCAATTTGTTACGGAATTAAAATTTTGATTTTTGTTTTGCTAAAATTTTCTGAGTAATACACTTACCTTTAAGAAAGTGAAAAAAAAATTTTTTAAACTTATCCTATTATAGTTTTTTAGACTTATTTATGCCTTAACAACCCCCTAGAGTTGTTAAATGTAGAAAAAAAATTAATTGCTTCGATTTTTAGAGTTTTGATTTTAGCAATTTTTGTCGCAGTTTTGGTCGATTCCGGGTACCCGGCACACTTGTCGAGCAATAGCTCCGGAACTATTACAGATAACCCCATGAAATGTATTATCGTTAGAAAGCTCTTTAAATTATCTATTTTTTTCAAAAAAAGATTATTGTTCTCTGACTAATAGTTTTCGATCAAATTGCAGATAAAAGCAAAAATAGGTAAAATTTTAAAAAGTTTATAACTAAAAAACTATTGAGAATTTAGTAATTTTCTCGATGCCAATCGATTTTCCGGATCATTTTGCATAGGTAAAGATCAAAACAGTTCCACTTTTTGGAATAGTTTAGCCGTAAATGAGAAAATAAGAAAAGTTAAAAAAAAGTTAACACCCTCCCCTCAAAATCGGTCAATTTTTAAAGTGTTTTAAAATCAAATAAAACCGATCTTATCTTATAG